>NW_018480058.1:8811-19911 GCF_002113885.1 Mizuhopecten yessoensis | reverse complement strand
GGATTCCTGCCCCATCCCCAGGGGCTAGGGCGGGGCCCCAAAGGGAACATTTACCAATATTTTCAAATTCTTATCCATTGATGACATGACAAGTATTGTATTTCACTTAGTTTACATGCTGATTTCCACATCACATCTAAACAATAAAATAAAGCTACCAGTACCTATGATATAACTCAGGTGACCGCTAAGGCCCTTGGGCCTCTTGTTAAAAAAAGCCTATAGCTGCTCCTCATGTACTTTTAGTCATTTCCAACAATAGTTGTTATTAGCTCACCTGCCCGAAGGGCAAGTGAGCTTATGCCATGGTGCGGCGTTTGTCCGTCTGTCCGGCGTCAACTTTCTACTTTAAACAACTTCTTTTCAGTAACCAAAAGGCCTTTGATGATGATATTTGGCCAGTATCATGCTGGGATGAAGGCTAAAAAGCTTGTTAAAATGAATGACCTTGACCCACTTTCAAGGTCACAGGGGTCAAATGTGTTAAAATCTTCAAACAACTTCTTCTCAATAACCAAAAGGCCCAGTGTACTGATATTGGGCCTGTAGCATGCTGGGATGAAGGGCTACTAAGTTTGTTCAAATAAATGACCTTGACCAATTTTCAAGGTCACTGGGGTCAGATGTCTTAAAATGTTCAAACGACATCTTCTCAATAACCAAAAGGCCCAGGGAACTGATATTAGGCCTGTATCATCCTGGGATGAAGGGCTACCAAGTTTGTTTAAATGAATGACCTTGACTAATTTTCAGGGTCACAGGGGTCAAATGTCTTAAAATCTTTAAACAACTTCTTCTCAATAACCAAAAGGCCCAGTGTACTGATATTGGGCCTGTAGCATGCTGGGATGAAGGACTACTAATTTTGTTCAAATGAATGACCTTGATCCACTTTCAACCTTGCAATTGTTGGACAATCAAGGTCACAGGCGTCATATCTTTAAATCTTTTAATAGGTTCTTATGAAATCTTAAGATTACATGTGTGAGATTAATACCAGGTGAGCGATGCAGGCCCATTGGCCCTCTTGTATAAAGATCCTTGGAACCATGAAATTCCTTGTGAGTTTTTGTTTACAGATAGTTTAAGACTATTGTGTTTTTAAATCATTTGTAACTACAACTTTACACAATAAGCAAGATACACCTTACTTGTTAAGGAATAAAGATTGAAGATTTTACACTTGACTAAGTATATTTAATGTAATACATAATGTTATTAATCTATATATACATGTATGTTTGAAATACTTTAGCATTATCAGGCTCTACTCTGACTTTTTATCAATTTAATATTGATTTTAATAGAGCATTTCTGATAGGTTTGTAAAGGAATCTTGTCTGGTACAACTTTTCCTTTTGCATCTTCTGTTGAAATGAACTTAATAACGAGTCCCTTAAATAAATGCCTCAATGTTGAAATTGATATCATCTGAACTACCATCGAATGTAACGATGTGTGTGTAGTGAGCTTTTGATGTTTCTATAGGACTAGCTAGCAGCAAGCAGGTTTTGTTACATGTATTTATTAATGACATTCCCCTATACCTAGAATTATGTATGTTTGGTGTTTCAAACTTCAAGTTTACATTGTAATCATAATTGTATTCAAATATTTTTACTTTATTGTAATAAGGTTGGCATTGATTGAATCTGTCATAAATGAAATTAGATCTTATAGATATATGTATACATTGTTATAGATATATGTATACATTGTTATAGATATATGTATCCATTGTTTTAAATATTAAACATTGTGTGGTGCAGTCAATTACTTCGCAGCAAACTATATACTTCAAAGAAAACAAACATATCTATGTATCTGCACAAGGATCTAAATTCATTAAATTCATAATCAAATAACACATTTCATTAATAAATGACATGAGAAAGAAGCTATATATGTATTTATTTCCAAGTTTCTTGTTGGAGGCAAATTTTCCGGGCATTCTGGACATCGTTGTCGAGGGGGGAAATTGATGCGCAAAATAAAATACATATGTTCAAGTTTTTCCAGCATTTCAGCCCAAAAAGAACCTCCGCAAATTACACGTGTTTTTACTGTTTATATAACTATATGAGAAAACACCCGATAGCAGAGTTCCATTATACATTGTTTACTGCAGTAGTGATGTAGGCATACAAGTGTTTGGCTGGTATTCTGCATCAAATTCAATTGTAAACATGAGACTTGGTAAATATTTACCTATATCTTGATATATATACTGTTCTTTCGCTAGTAACATCTTTTTTTGCTGCAAGTGTGTAATTGAAGATAGTACACATGTTATAATTAGTTGAAAAAATACATAACAATTGGCATTAGAAAAGTTTACAGATGTAAGACAGTCCTAGCACCCCCAACCACAGGTTGTAAGTCAACCTATTGTTTAACAGTCAGTCAGGTGTAACCTATTGTTTGACAGTCAGCCAGGTGTAAAAAAATACCCTGTTAGGCCAAGGCATTGTTTACATAATGCGTCCAGGGTCACTGAGGGTGTGACAGAAAGTCCCCAGGGCATTTATCATGAATCATTACCACCATTTACCTGTATTTTTTGTGTGACAGTGGCCAAAATAAAGTGATATTAAGAGAAATCAACATAAAATCAGGTGATAATAAAAGAATTGAATTGCATTGATTATAAAACAGGAAAAACGGTGCATCAAAAAAACATAATAATAACAGAAAAGTGACATTAACAGACGTGATATTAGGTGAAATGTACTGTATAACGTGTATGATATGTTGGTGTCAACGCATATCCTTTCGGCCTGCTGGTAGCCAAAGGCTATATATAAATAAATATAGTTTGTATTCTATTTTACTTAAATATGTATCTATTATTTTCGTTTCATATGAAGCTAATATAAGTGCAAATTTCAGTATTCTCCCCACTTAAAAAAGAAAAGTTACGTTTCGTGTGCAAGATTTCGTGTGGCACAACAACCAAATAGGTTATGTGTGTGTGCCAACTAAAGATGCAACAGAAAACATTTCACAATCAGAGTTCCTTCTTAATCAACAAGGATTAACGTACCAACAATAAATGCTGCTTTTGACAATATTGGAGTGGATGGAGAAGTGAAGAAGAAACCATGATTAATGTATCAAACCACGACCAATCTACAGCAGAATATCAACGAAGAAGTCGTTTGCACGGAGGCCATTAAAAACATGACCAGATGTTTTGAACGTGTTTTCTGCTTCATGGACGACATCCGTTTTGTAAATCCATGTCACAACAAACTAATGTTACGTCCTCAAAGGGGGAACCAGGGTTGGTTTTGTTTAACGTCCAATTGACAGCTGAAGTCTTTTGAGGACGCGCCTCCATGTGTATTGTGTATGCATGCATGTGTGTATGTGTGCCGGAGACAGGGTATGGTGTCATTGTCTCCTTGTGATAGCCCGGATCTGATGCCGAATTTATAGTGCTATCTCACTGAAATACCATGCAGAAAGCACACAAAACAGCATTCCACCCGGCCACATTATGCGGACAACGTATGAACCAGTTGTTGCCATTCCTCTAAATGCTGAACGTTAAGCAGGGAAATAACAAATACCAGTTTTAAGTATCCATTGCCTTCCTCACCTGGCCGAACGCTCACTATTAAAGCCAAAGGTGAGGTATTGCAAAGCAAGGCGCAAGGAAATAAAGGGGAGATATAAGTAGGAAGAAAAATAGAGATCCAAAATGTTGCAATGGGTGCAGCAGATTTATTTTGGTCGCTTTAATTTTGTGTCCTCTATGTGTAGAGGGCATAAAAGCAAATCCCCAATTCTGCAGGGGTTCCAACATTAGTCGCCTCATTGTCGTCCTTCATATCAAATAAAGAACTAGATGCTGCTAGGATTAATCTAATTTAGTCAATGTAAGGGCAAATTACACAAACCTATAACATATATAGCATTTTTAGGTCACCTGAGACATAGTCTCAAGTGACCTATTGCGATCGCCTTTTGTCCGTCGTCGTCCGTCGTGCGTCCGTAAACAATTTACATTTTCGACTTCTTCTCCAAAACCCTTGCACCAATTTCAATGAAATTTTGCAGAAACCTTCCATGGCCAAAGGTCAACAAAAATGGGTGCCGGGTTGGTCCCTGGCCCACAGGGGCCTGAGGGGCGGGACCAAAAAGGGTCGAATTGACTGGAATTTCAAAAATCTTCTTCTCAAGACCCAGATATGGTAGAATCAAACACTCTTCATAGATGGAATGGTCTTAAGGTGCTTTACCAAAATTGTGAATTTTATAACCCTGGGGTCTCACGTGTACCCCTGGGGAGGGGGTAAACTTTACTATAGTTTATATAGGGAAATCACCTTTTGGACCAACATTTGTTTAATTTTCATTGGAAGTAATTCAATTTGGGTAAGCATCATCAGTATTGGATAGCAGTTTGATGGTATGCACAAATGAGCCCTGACTGACCCCCCGGGGCTGATGGGTGGTGCCAAAAAGGGTTGAATTGACTGAAATTTCAAATAAATATCTTCTCAAAGACCCAGATATGTGGAATCAAACACTCTTCTTAGATGGAAGGGTCTTAAGGTTTATGACCCTAGGGTCTCACGTTTACCCCCTGGGGAAGGAGGGGGGGGATTTATTATGGGTTATAATGGGAAATGATACTTTGAATATTACATGTTAATAACTTGATTGGAATTATAACCTTGAGTTGACAGTTTGATACTTTGAAAATTTTGAGCCGGCCCTCCTCCCAAGGGCTGTAGGGTGGGGCCCAAAGGAGTCAGTGTGCTAAAATTTCTTCATTTTCCTTGTTTAGAATCAGAGGTGCTAGTTTCCAATACATTTTAGTCTTAAATCTGTATGCTAGATATTGAATAAGATGGTTTTATTGTTTTTTTGTCACTGAATAATATTTCTGTTCGTGTTAAAAACAAAATCAACTCTCTGTATAAACATATCAGGTGACCGTTAAGGCCCATGGGCCTCTTGTTACAACAATTTTCACAAATTTTACAACAAAATGGATTGGCCGGGTTTCGGTTATTTAATCAATACCCGTTTAATTGTGGGACATACAAAAACATGAATTTATTCATGTTATTAGTTAACGAGGAGGGGAGGGAGTAACATAGATACGCATTATAACTGATAATATAGACAATAAAAAGGTTCAGCAGAGAACCGATCACAAAATAAATAATACTACTGCAAGGCATTACTCTTACTTATGATAGTTTAACTCTAAAATGTCTAGCTGCGTGGCTAATGTATGTCACCAATGGTATAACAATAAACAGACACCATAGTGAATCACTGTGAGACTGTGAAAGTCACAGCAATTAGGTGATAATGCATAACTTTTGTCAAACTATTTTGTTTTCCTGAAAGGTTTACCAGTGAATCATGTAGATTATATATAACCCTCGGAATAGTATTCATATCCCATTTGAAGTCGTGTATTAAATATATTGTATGCTTGCCATGTTATATGACAATTAGACTCATCCATTTGTCACAAACGATACACTGTATATATTATTTGTTTTACATTGTATTGGTATGTAATGTCCATGGTTCACATTTGACCGGAACCCACCGTCATTTATCGTCTTTGCTAGGTCTGACTAGGTATGTTTCCAGTGGCGACCTTGATTTCTCGTCGCTCAGCTGGTATTAATATCACATTTGTAACCTCGAAAGTGGACTAAAATAAAGCTATAAGCATATTATCAGTATCTAAAACATTAAGTCATTCAAAAGAACATGTTAAAAGATTTGAACACGTTTGATACCTGTGACCTTGAACGTATAACAAGGTCATATAAGTTGAACAAACACCAAAGCCCTTCATTCCAGCATGCAACTTGTAAAATATCACTACTCTAAACCGTTTGCTTGTTGAGATGAGGTCATTAAAAACGTTTATAAACATTTGGCCATATGTGACCTTGAAAGTAGGTAAAGGTCATTCACATAAACGAACTTGATAGCTCTTCATCTGAGCAGGCTACTGGTCAAATATCACCGCACTTTTTATTTTGGTTAAAAAAAAGCAGTGTTTAAACATATTCAACCTTGTGACCTTGAATATGAGTCAAGGTCATTCTTTAGAACAAACTTTATAGCCTTTCATCTCTGCATTCTACTAGCCAAATATCATCACCCTAAAATACAACACCGCCTTTTATATCCTTGTAGCCTCCCTGTACGTGACATCTAGTGGCGCAAGGAGGTATCATTTATCTGTACACTTGAGCAACGCTGAATCACTGTCAACAACTATGAACTGGACATTTGTTTACCCGACAATATAGCTTTCATAAAGCATTAGGGAAAAGAAAACCCACACTTTACAGAACATTTATGAAAAATAAAGATCAAAGCAAATAACAACTGCTTTGACAATAAAACCACCTCGAGAGTCAGACCGGGATTTGAAACATGGACCTCCGTTCACAATACTACCGCTTTAACCACTGAGCTACATGATAATCGGTTGTTCTATGGCGTACAGTTATTTCCGAACTTTTAGGGGAAGCTTTCTCTAGTGTTTCATCAGCCTTGGGACAGGGACCCGTAAATCTACCACAGCCTCATTATAATAGAAAAGAAGAGATTAACTCAGATTTTTGTATTCCCTTACATAAGATGAAGCAACATAAAAGAGTTTTTCCGCTAATTGTAGCTTTCTCATGTATCTTTCAAATTTCTTTTTATATTTCCACACGCCTGTCATTTTGGCGCGTTTCTCCTATGGTTCCTGGGGTAACGTTGATAAAGTGCAGACTAGGCAGTGAGCATTGACCTGATTTTTTTAATTTATGTTTTCAAACATTTAAATTCGTTTTAAACAACTCGTATTCTGCAAATGCATCGCAATGTGTGTTGTTTAAGGAATACTTCTCTTGAACATGACTAAACATACATTTAACAATCACCACAGTTGTATTTATGTAGTTTTTGTACCTATATCTAAAATGTAGTTGTAATCCAATTTCGTGTACAAAATGTTTGAATCGCCCAGACAAATAACACGATTGAAACACGACAACAGATACACATGTTGAAATGATTTATCACAATTGCCAGAGACACGTGATGTATCATTTGATATACATACGCAGAAATGTATAAAGCTAAAGGTTTATAACTGGTTCTTTGTCATACTCGTGGTGTTAAGTCCTATGTTTTGTCCTATGGATTAAGAATCACTGCTCCATACAAGTCTATTTGTGTCATGTTATTGATAGCATTGCCCCGCCATTTTGAGGTGCTAACTTTATTAATTGTTCGAAAGAAAACACAATACCATTCCGTTGATGTCAATGTATCTTTGAATGTCAGAAATGTATTACATTTCTTTGTGTATCCATACATTCCTGATCTTTTCTATCTACCCACAGGTATATGACGCCTCCTTCATGTAAACAAGAATAGTAGGATCCGCTGTGCATCATATAACATCCTATTCGATATAAAACATGCACAATTCTGCCAAAAACATTTACTTCTAGAGAGCCCTTTTAACCCACCAGTCCAATGTCTCACACAAGACAGGTGGCATCATGCTCATTCTGTTCTGTTGTCGCACGCACACGATAGAGGCGTCTTTGAGTTACACTGTGACGTAGTCTAGTATGACGCCTCACTGACACGGAGGAGGGGTCTTTGATTTGCAAGGCGTTGTCAAACTCACGTGAGAGAACGTTCTTAAGTCGAATGTTGCTGCGGTCATGTATCAAGGTTGACTCACATGAGAGAGGCGCCTTGATATGGAAGTGTAGACCTGCGTAATGCTTGACTCACATGAGAGAGGCGCCTTGATATGGCAGTGTAACCCTGCGTAATGCTTGACTCACATGAGAAAGGCGCCTTGAGATGGCAGTGTAGTCCTACATAATACCTGACTCACGTGAGAGAGGCGTCTTGATATGGCAGTGTAACCCTGCGTAATGCTTGACTCACATGAGAAAGGCGCCTTGAGATGGCAGTGTAGTCCTACATAATACCTGACTCACGTGAGAGAGGCGTCTTCGCAGTGTAGTCCTGCGTAATGCTTGACTCACATGAGAGAGACGTCTTTGAGTTGGTGTTGTAGTATGATATCTATAGCTGCATCGAATACCACCTGAACATTGTTTGTATCGGTGGCGCAAGTGAAGTGAGTATAAACCTCTTTGGCTTTGTTCCGGTTCAACTTCTCGTATTTCTTCCTTATAAAACTAGCTGCCTGCTCTAACACGTTATCGCCTGTGGAATGAAGTAATAAAAACATGTTTTAGCGAGCAAGTTCATCACAAAATATACCAATGTGACCCTTTGTGTTAGATTATACGTGTTGCATTTAAACAGACACGTAGCTGATATATAAACAAATAAGCTGTTGCACACACATCTGAACTTCTCACGTGTACTATGTCCTCATCATGTGTGGCCGGTACAGTGATTTGGGCTGTTTATTGTCCATTTCATTACAAATAATTTTGATGTAGTTATTTCAAAAAGTCGCAAATAAAGAGAGAACAGAAAAACCAAATAACGACACGTTAAACACACAATACAATTTGAATCTACTCCGCCGTTTTATTATTCTAACACTGACATGACTTTCCAAACCATTCATTGGTCAGTTGTAACTGCTCTAGGTCTCTAAATGCGAGTGTTATCCAGTGAAATTACTATACATGTGCAGATTGCAATAAGGCTGGCTGTTTTGATTCGTCATCAATTATTGTGTACCCCTTCTATATTACGAACGTTGTTAATGTGGTATGTCTATTGTAAGTAAAGATTATTATTACTACGTCACATGTATGTCTTACGTCTATCTACCAGCTACCTCACCATTATCGTCTTGGCAATGTGAATTATAGTTACATTTCTTAGCGAACTTTTCCATTTCTGATTCGACGAATAAGGCATATTGTTGTCTTCTAAATGAAAAATGAATCTAGTCGCTACATCTTAACACATAACGAGTGGTGTACAACAGTTCAATTAGCGTTGATTTGTAGAAAAAGTTAATTTGTAATCGATAAACCTGTTACTTCTTTATCAAAGATACATTGTTTTAATCATAGTTGTTCATTTGTTGTGCAAACCTCATAGTAAACCCAAATAACCTAATAATAAGCATTAAACAGGTGGTTCTGTACAACGTCTCTTTCCCCAACGTTAAACCATACACTCCCTCGTAACTCATTGGACAAAGTTGTATCTGTCGCATTTGAATATTTATATTAATGACATTGTCAGCATTTTGTTACATACATTTTATGTTTTATATATGGACACGAATTCTTATTTTTATACATTCTCCTTAACGCAGAAGTATGTACGGAAATACACGAGGAGGACGAGAGAGGAAACAAAATGGTGGCTACATCACGCACCTAGCTACTTATACATGCAACGGAGACAGAATGAGATATCCCTACACAATTATAACTAGACGTCAAGACTGGCAGTGCTAAGTGTTTCACTAAATATTGATGATTTGTGTATATTATCCGTTGGTAGGAGTATATTAAATTGATGGAGACTGGCAAAGTATTTACACATGTTGCTGTCCGTTCATATAATGTGTATTTCATATCATTGATATGGTATTGAGTGTGTGATGTTCTATTCGTCTGATACTAGTAATCATAAAACATTCAATAAACTGTGAATATAAAGGACTCTAGGATGCTCATTTTTTCCGATATCCGATATTTAGTTTAGATATGTAAATGAAAAGAGAAATTTTGATCAAAATATTTATCTCTATTGTCTTATATAGAGAACACGAATGCACACAAATTCTGGGCATTTTCGTTTCCTCGATTTTTATTCGTGTTTCCCACTTGTACCAGCGCGGGAATAAGAATGGGAGATTCTTGTTACTTTCAACACGAATTTTTTACTATTTTCGTGTTTCAGCTGCATATTTGGAAAAAAATTCTCACTTGGTAAATGGTTATGGTAAATACATTTATCATCATACTTTATACCACCTACCGGTAGCATGATAAATTCGTTATCATTGGTTGTCAATGAGGAGAAGTTGGGAACGACTTGAGAACAACTTGAGAAGAACTTGAGAACGGATTTGCCAATTCTCCAGAACTTTGGAACGGATTTTCTCAAAAAAGAACGTCTGCTCGCGCAAGATGACGTCCGGTTCGGAAATAGTGTTCACACAAAAGTGATCCGCGTAAGAAATAGTCCGTCATAAACATATCAATACAAAGTTACGAAAAAATATTGTGAGAATAACAAAACCATTTCAGGTGTAAATGTGCATATGGAAAAGCCTATGACGATAGGATTGTTTTAAAAATTTATATTTTTCTGCGTAGTTTTAAGGTTCATTGTATTCCTCCTCGCAAAACTATTCGCGCTATTTGTTTACGTTTGACACAAGCGATCGCTGACCATTAAGCTTAGAAGTCATTTGGAAAACTTGATGTTTAGTTGACTTTTTTAAATGGAGAAATATATAAGATAGTGGAATATAAATGATAAATAGTTTATCATACAGTATTTTCAGTGTTTGTCGTTCGAACAATTTTCTCATTGCTCACACGTAGATAAAATCTCAAGTCCACCTACGGTGGCCTCTCGATTTTAACCACATCCTCGCGATGAGAAAATTGTTCTCACGACAAACCCTGAAATGCAGTGTGATAATCTATAAGTAACACAAATTTATCCCATGCGTTTTCCGTACAAAACATGAAATATCACCTGTATAGTCAGGGAAGCAGGTGGTAAGGGGAGATGACTCCAGTTTCTTCTCGAATAAATCTTTCTTGTTGAGGAAGAGTATGACAGACGTGTCCACAAACCACTTATTGTTACAAATGGACTCGAATAGCTTCATACTTTCTTCCATACGGTTCTGTAAAAAAAGACGAACACGTTGAAGTGTTAATCAATACATCCTACTGTATAACGATACACTTTCCTAATTGTTCTCTTAGGATCTTGCTCATTTCTCACCGTTCCCGTTACTTGTCATCGCCTTGATCATTCAATCACTCTTTCTTTATTTTCCTCGCTTCACTAATCAATTATCTACAATCCAGCAATTCGCAGCCATACTTTTTGCCCCTGCAAGCCTGATTTAACTCCCCCCCC
>NW_018480058.1:0-1009 GCF_002113885.1 Mizuhopecten yessoensis | reverse complement strand
CAGGGAGTGTTAACCACAGACAGGGAGTGTAACCACAGACAGGGAGTGTAAACCACAGGCAGAGAGTGTTAACCACAGACAGGGAGTGTAAACCACAGGCAGGGAATGTAAACCACAGGCAGGGAGTGTTAACCACAGACAGAGAGTGTAACCACAGACAGGGAGTGTAAACCACAGGCAGGGAGTGTTAACCACAGACAGGGAGTGTAACCACAGACAGGGAGTGTAAACCACAGGCAGAGAGTGTTAACCACAGACAGGGAGTGTAACCACAGGCAGGGAGTGTTAACCACAGACAGGGAGTGTTAACAACAGACAGGGAGTGTAAACCACAGGCAGAGAGTGTTAACCACAGACAGAGAGTGTAACCACAGACAGGGAGTGTAAACCACAGGCAGAGAGTGTTAACCACAGACAGGGAGTGTAACCACAGACAGGGAGTGTAAACCACAGACAGGGAGTGTTAACCACAGACAGAGAGTGTTAACCACAGACAGGGTGTGTTTACCACAGGCAGGAAGTGTTAACCACAGACAGGGAGTGTAAACCACAGGCAGGGAGTGTTACAGTTAGAATTACGCCCAAGTATCCACTTTTTGTGGCACGAACGCAGGACGCACGCTTCCCGAACGGAGACGAGCCGCTATACGACCGCAGGACGAACCCGGTGCGAACGCAAGCCTACCGATAGAACCGGTGTTACCGATTAGGCCTAACGCTGTTAGTACAGCCGCTTCCCGAACGGAGCAAAGATATCGGCCGCTACCGACCGATAAACTGCTTAATGATACCTCGCCTCTATCGACCGATAAACTGATACCTGGCCGATAGCGGCGGATCGAACGAACGAACTATGCAGACGCTTTCACGGGACGGAACTAGTAGTAGTCGTCTGGATAACCGAACCACTCGTAGTGAAGCGGACGTGAATCTACTAAAACTACTAAAACAAACAAACAACCGGTGCTAGTGCCCAATTACACCTGTACTTACCACCCACAAGATATAT
>NW_018480057.1:837125-840187 GCF_002113885.1 Mizuhopecten yessoensis | reverse complement strand
TGAGTACACAATTGATAGTTGATGGTGACACTAGTGACTGTGATATTCCACACCATTAGTGAGTACACCATTGCTAATTGATGTGACACTAGTGACTGTGACACTGTACACCACTAGTGAGTACACCATTGATAATTGATGGTGACACTAGTGACTGTGACATCCTACACCACTAGTGAGTACACCAATAATAGTTGATGGTGACACTAGTGACTATGACACCCTACACCACTAGTGAGTACACCATTGATAGTTGATGGTAACACTAGTGACTGTGACACCCTACACCATTAGTGAGTACACCATTAATAGTTGATGGTGACACTAGTGACTGTGACACCCTACACCATTAGTGAGTACACCATTGATAGTTGTTGGTGACACTAGTGACTGTGACACCCCACACGACTAGTGAGTACACCATTGATAGTTGATGGTAACACGAGTGACTGTGACACCCTACACCACTAGTGAGTACAACATTGATAATTGATTGTGACACTAGTGACTGTGATACTCTACACCATTAGTGAGTACACCACTGATAGTTGATGGTAACACTAGTGACTGTGACACCCTTACACCACTAGTGAGTACACCATTGATAATTGATGGTAACACTAGTGACTGTGACCCCCTACACCACTAGTGAGTACACCATCGATAGTTGATGGTGACACTAGTGACTGTTACACCCTACACAACTAGTGAGTACACCATTGATAATTGATGATAACACTAGTGACTGTGACACCCTCCACCATTGGTGAGGTCACCATTGATAGTTGATGGTGACACTAGTTTGACACTAGTGACTGTGACAGCCTACACCACTAGTGAGTACACCATCGATAGTTGATTGTGACACTAGTGACTGTGATACTCTACACCATTCGTGAGTACACCACTGATAGTTGATGGTAACACTAGTGATTGTGACACCCTTACACCACTAGTGAGTACAACATTGATAATTGATGGTAACACTAGTGACTGTGACCCTCTACACCATTAGTGAATACACCAATGATAGATGATGGTGACACTAGTGACTGTGACACCCTACACCACTAGTGAGTACACCATCGATAGTTGATTGTGACACTAGTGACTGTGATACTCTACACCATTCGTGAGTACACCACTGATAGTTGATGGGGAAACTAGTGACTGTGACACCCTTCACCACTAGTGAGTACACCATTGATAATTGATGGTAACACTAGTGACTGTGACACCCTCCACCATTAGTGAGGTCACCATTGATAGTTGATGGTGACACTAGTGACTGTGACACTCTACACCATTAGTGAATACACCATTGATAGATGATGGTGACACTAGTGACTGTGACACCTTACACCACTAGTGAGTACACCATCGATAGTTGATTGTGACACCAGTGACTGTGACACCCTACACCATTAGTGAGTACACCATTGATAGTTGATGGTGACACTAGTGACTGTGACACCCTACACCACTAGTGAGTACACCATTGATAAGTGATGGTGACACTAGTAACTGTAACACCCTACACCACTAGTGAGTACATGTACATCATTGATAGTTGATGGTGACACTAGTGACTGTGATACTCTACACCATAAGAACGGTCAGTAGTGTTTCTTTGTGTGTTACAAGTCCCCAAACCACAATACTCCCTATATAATATCCAGTGCCAGTCCCCATATATGTTAGAAATCCAAGAAAGTATCTATATTACCTACCAAACAATAAAGACTTCTCACTTTTCATGGATCATTCGGTTCGGGTGAAACGGATTGTTATTATGAAAGTTTTATGAATGTTTCACTGTTGGCTGGCTATTATTCATGTGACAAAGTGCGTAGTACTAGCTTATTCCCATCTACGACAGTATCTTACTAATTAGTCCCCGATACAGGTGTGTAGGTGACACCAGGAACTTCTGAGAGAATTCAAAGTCATCCCTTTGACAGGAAAACAGGACATACAGTTGAATTGTCATGTTGTATAGTTGTATTAAGCTAGCAGACCATTATAGTGTCCAGCCACATTCATCTCTACTTCAGACAGAATAATAAATCAAACATTTTTATTACCACATAAATTAAACATCAATAATTGCCCTACCTGGTAACCCAGGTGTAACAATACAATGTACCATAACAATACAAAACAATTCCCATATCCCCTATAACGATATGATTGTAAAGTCCTAAAACCTTCCCCATCACTGTAGGCTGTTGGAACCGGCAGAATTCTTTTTTTTTAAATTCAAGATTAAGGACCCCTGTCCTACGGCACTGTGTTTTTCCTATATACAGTAACCTCCCCTTAACTTCCGTTTAGCCATAACTGTAGCACACAGTTGGTCAAAGTTTGGTTAGAGCAGAGATATAATAATCTAAAGTGCAGGGTAAGAATACCAGTCTGACCCCGATGATTTCTTTACACTCAGAACACTGTAATTGAATATATTTTGTTTATTTTACCTTCAATATTTCTTACAAAATTCCCACAAGGTATGGTTTTCTTTTCAGTAATGATTAAGGAAAGCTATAGTCGTGCCAGCAAAAACAGTTTCCAATACTTAGTCACAATTTTTGGCGGTGGAACGGGGATCCTTAAAACGGTGTGGCAAAATTTGGGGGCTAGGCCTTATTATTAATTGATATGACATAACGTAATCTATCCTACAACCTTTTTGACACATAACGTACTTATATTTATCATTTGTGTTGGCCTGGAAGGTAAGCGCATAGAGGGTCCAATTGTGGAAGGGAACTGGACCACCCGATACCAACTTAACTGTGCTGGTGACCCAATATCTTTTCATGTCCTAGTTGGGAATTGAACCCTGACTGTCTTGGTGGAACGCAATTCCAAGTGCGCTGTCTATTATGTCACTCGAACATCTGAAATACCTGGGCCTATATTCATGTAACCATTCTCATGCTCAAGTATGGATTTTGTGCTCAGAATCCATGCTCGAGCATGAGAACGGTTTCGTTAATACGGGCCCTGGTAAGGAAATTGTTTCCAAATGCCATTATTTACTACCACAGTTCACAAACAAG
>NW_018480057.1:762776-826692 GCF_002113885.1 Mizuhopecten yessoensis | reverse complement strand
TTGATGGTGACACTAGTGACTGTGACACCCTACACCACTAGTGAGTACACCATTGTTAGTTGATGGTGACACTAGTGACTGTGATACTCTACACCATAAGAACGGTCAGTAGTGTTTCTTTGTGTGTTACAAGTCCCCAAACCACAATACTCCCTATATAATATCCAGTGCCAGTCCCCATATATGTTACAAATCCCAAAATTCTACAAATTCTTCCTATATAATATCCACTACCAAAAACCAGTCATGAAAATCATCAGACAGAGAAAGTATCTATATTACCTACCAAACAATAAAGACTTCACACTTTTCATGGATCATTCGGTTCGGTTGAAATGGATTGTTATTATGAAAGTTTTATGAATGATTCACTGTTGGCTGGCTATTATTCATGTGACAAAGTGCGTAGTACTAGCTTATTCCCATCTACGACAGTTTCTTACTAATTAGTCCCCGATACAGGTGTGTAGGTGACACCAGGAACTTCTGAGAGAATTCAAAATCATCCCTTTGACAGGAAAACAGGACATACAGTTGAATTGTCATGTTGTATAGTTGTATTAAGCTAGCAGACCATTATAGTGTGCAGCCACGTTCATCTCTACTTCAGACAGAATAATAAATCAAACTTTCTTTTTTTATTACCACATAAATTAAACATCAATAATTGCCTTACCTGGTAACCCAGGTGTAACAATACAATGTACCATAACAATACAAAACAATTCCCATATCCCCTATAACGATATGATTGTAAAGTCCTAAAACCTTCCCCATCACTGTAGGCTGTTGGAACAGGCAGAATCTTTTTTTTTTTAAATTCAAGATTAAGGACCCCTGTTCTACGGCACTGTGTTTTTCCTATATACAGTAACTTCTCCTTAACTTCCGTTTAGCCATAACTGTAGCACACAGTTGGTCAAAGTTTGGTTAGAGCAGAGATATAACAATCTAAAGTGCAGGGTAAGAATACCAGTCTGACCCCGATGGTTTCTTTTACACTCAGAACACTGTAATTGAATATATTTTGTTTATTTTACCTTCAATATTTCTTACAAAATTCCCACAAGGTATGATTTTCTTTTCAGTAATGATTAAGGAAAGCTATAGTCGTGCCAGCAAAAACAGTTTCCAATACTTAGTCACAATTTTTGGCGGTGGAACGGGGATCCTTAAAACGGTGTGGCAAAATTTGGGGGCTAGGCCTTATTATTAATTGATATGACATAACGTAATCTATCCTTCAACCTTTTTGACACATAACTTACTTATATTTATCATTTGTGTTGGCCTGGAAGGTAAGCGCATAGAGGGTCCAATTGTGGAAGGGAACTAGACCACCCGAGACCAACTTAACTGTGCTGGTGACCCAATATCTTTTCATGTCCTAGTTGGGAATTGAACCCTGACTGTCTTGGTGGAACGCAATTGCAAGTGCGCTGTCTATTATGACACTCGAACATCTGAAATACCTGGGCCTATATTCATGTAACCATTTTCATGCTCAAGTATGGATTTTGTGCTCAGAATCCATGCTCGAGCATGAGAACAGTTTCGTTAATACGGGCCCTGGTAAGGAAATTGTTTCCAAATGCCATTATTTACTACCACAGTTCACAAAAAAGCAAGACAAAAATATATAAGAGTATAGTCTGGGAACATTAGAGTTATGATGGTCAATTATGTAAGATTATTATCTGGCCAGTTATACCCCCTTCACACAGAAAGGCGACCTTTGGGCCTCCCTTGTTCGACAATGAGTACCAGCTATATTACTATATTTACATTTGGTGTGGCAAAGCCCTTCTATATTACTACTAAAGTACTGCCAATAGCAGCTTCATCTTATGAGACTATAACTGAAGTTGGTCTTTGCACCTCCGAGCGACTTAACAGTGCCACTACCGAACTTATCGATATCTTCTGCTTTGATCCCTAACACCAGCTGCCTGTCCCAAGTGTCTGTGAGATCAACAAACAATTTTACGCCTGGATTTTTCACGAAATCAACCTTCTCCGGTTGCACGATCAACATCAACAACATGCCGGACAGCAAATATAACTCTGACCTGATTACTGCGGGCTTCCGTTGAGTGCGTGCGCCGGATATAGGTCGGAATAAAATCGGAAAATGTTTTACGAAACTTGATTAGTTACTTACAAAATGTCATTTGTTACTATTTATGAATCGAGAATATAAATCAAAATCAAATGAATTATTAACGAAAGTTGCGGAGTCTTTTCAATTTTGTATGGGAAATAGCGCATGACGTCAGCTGTTATCTTTGTGCCGTTCTAGATACTGACCTGACCTGACGGTAATAAGCGGGAAATTTAAAATTTGGAAAGGACATAAAAAAAAATGCGAATTCTCATTATGAAATGTAAATATAAGCAATAAACTACATAGATGTGTTATAAACTGAATGGTGCGCGCTAGCGCACCATGATAAGTTTGTCTGTAACACATGTGGAAGTTATACCAGTTGGTCTGCCACATCTATGCAGTTTATTGCTTAAACCACCTGTATGATATAGAGAGTTAAGATGATAAAACAGCAGAGATATAAATAACTCTTTCTTCTATAGTAGTTTTTTCCATAAACCATATGCATCTTGTGATCAACTAATAATATCCCCCTCCCTTCCAGTGTATAGCCGGTGAGAGAACATTTAACATAATTAGTCACTTTATGTGAATTTTCTGGGAAGATCCCTGTCATGGCTGACCGACCAAAACAGGAATTGAACATGTAAATTCTTAAACACCTCACCAATACAAACAAATGTTACTGTATATGAAGTGTGTTGTGTTAATTACACAGATAGCAAGCATACAAATTTTTTTTAAGGATGATGAAACATAAACTAGACAGACAGTCATTAACCACAATGTATACATCATATATTAGACCTTTATTAGAATATGCAGATGTTGTTTGGGATAATTGTTCACAAAATCTAAAAAAATCTCTTAGAGTCAGTCCAGCTAGAGGCTGCAAGAATAATTACAGGACTGCGTAGAGGCACCCCCGACACTATCCTGTACAATGAATGAGGCTGGGGTCCTCTTGAAAGGAGGAGAAAACAACATAAAATGATGCTGATGTACAAGATTATGAATAATGAAACTCCATATTATCTGAAAGAAATCACTGAGTCACGTTTTCATGATCCCACACTAGCTAGATATCTTTGATCCTCTTCGTCGAACTGTTAATTATTCTAATAACTTTTTTTCCATCCATGTTTAATGAAATAAATAATATCGCTTCAGACCTTCAAAATATTCTTTCCGCCTATCAGTTCAAAAAGTTAATAACACCTATTCCAAATTCAAACACAAGAACAACTGATGTCTTTTAGTTTTAGGAAATATGGAAACTAATATTATTCTCTGTCAGTCGAGAAATGAGGCCAGTAACCTAAATAATGACCGTCAGAAAGATTATCTTACCGAGTCCTCTGCATGTTCTTGTGGTTCTAGATTTGAAACAGCATCTCATTACTTCCATGATTGTATAAAATACACTGAAGATCGTATTGACCTTTTTCAGAATATTTTCCATGAAACTCACAACCATTTATCATTAGATGTCATGCTAAATGGTTGTGAGAGATGTGATGAAAATGAAAACAAACATATTCTCCTATCTATATCCAATTACATTTAAAGTTCTAGAAGATTCAGGACATTAAACTTCAATTTTGAATGAAATTTTACATTTTATCTATTTACATTTTATTTATTTGTTTACATTTTATTTTTTCTCAATGTAATTCTTCTGATTTNTACTATTTTATTAAAAAATATTGGGAAACAACTACATAAATAAGAATATAAAGCTTTACAACATGTTAATTATATATCTAACCTGTGTTTAATATGCATAAATTAAACTATTTGGTGGGAATGAATTTCCAAACTCATCAGTGGATGGCATTGTGTGATACAATGGACTTTTTGGCCTGTATCTGTTGGGTGCGGTAATTTAATCCATCAAATGTTTATACATGCAGCTCTATCAACAAATTATTTTTCTTTTCTCTTCATAATATTTATATATATATATATCTACTGGTATATATTTTATATGTCTTTTCAATATCAAAATAAAAGGTTAGAATTTAAACCATTAGATTCATTATAATAAAAATGAGTATTAGTAGTTATTTCCCCTGATTATTAATTTGATAATACCAACTTGTTTATATGTGTTTGTATGTGTTCTAGTGTCTATGTATATGCTTGTACCACTGTCTGTTACTATGTTTGGAAAGGGATATTTCACACACATTACATTTAAGATATTGTGTCAGGGAGGTGGAAAAAAACAAATGCACATGTCAACTGTACCTATTACATTTTGTAGTTGTAATTTGTTCGACTTTTCTACACAATTTTAACTTTAAAAATAATTTTCTGATGCCAGACAGAGTATACATACAAAAACATGAGGTTCCTATTCTGAAAATCCTTTAATCACAATTATTTCACAAAAACAATGAGATTATATATATATTGTTTTGAATTATGAGTGTAAGTAAATTAGCCACTTGTATAATTTAATCATCCGTTATGATGCTACATCATGAAAACTCAAGATCATATATTCTTCAAATCGCCAAATTATAAATTTCAGGATTTTTTTCCAATCAAATTGATGAAAGAAGTTAACCAACCTGCTACACTACATGGATTGTCCGGGAGTTGAAAAACAGGGGCAACTGTAAAACACAAGTTTATGGCTATAGACGGTCTTCAACCTGTCCAATTGTTTCACATTCCTCAGCTTAAGTTAAGAATTTTGCATAACTTAAGTAATGATTACCTTTATAAGTCTGATCCAATAATCATATACATTCCAAAACAAAACCTTGTAATCTGATTCTGTTTTTTAGAAATTCGATATTTCTCCTCAAGGAAATTTTTAAAGTTCATTAAAGCAGACCTCATATGAAGTTTTATTTTCATTGCCAAATCTCATTAATATTTTTTATGAATATATTTGCCATTTTCAAATATATTTGTCTCAGAGGTATGGCTGAATAGTTTTTCAAGGCCATGAAAATTATAATTTAGATCCTACACCGATATATATATAAGAAATTAATGAGAAACACAATAAAGGCTTACCATAAAAGGCAACAAATTCTTCAGAAATTGATGTCATACTGCCCGAGGGAAATAGGTTTCCACAGGTGCCTAAACAAGCGACTCCTGTCTCCATATGTGCAGTAATGCATGAACCGCACACATGAACGCCTGTTGCCACCATCATTGGTGGGAAAGACTCTTTGATGAAGTTAATGGGTCCACTGTTGCCGCTAAAACTTCAACTAATCTGCCAAGGAACCTGTTAATAGTTAACTGCTTATTATCTTATCATTTCCAGGCGCGTAGCTGCCACGTAAGCAAATAAGCAGTTGCATGCACATCAAAAAATCCGGAATAGTGGGGGAGGCTGTGATCAGGGTTAAATTATCACTATAAATGAAGTATAATTACCATCTATTTCTATATCTTCTTCGTGGCTGTCTTCGACTTCTGCATATTCAACTGACTGCAACGTTGGTCCCAATGACATTTTTGCATTTCCACGAGAACGTTTCTTCCAGCAGGATTGTGTACGATATAGAACACTGAAAGAGTCATCATCCAAATACAGCTTCTTGATTCTTTTGACTGGAGCTGAAAATGTAAAAGATCATTTTGTAATTTCAATTTGCCTTCCTAAATATATAGAAATTATTATTAGGAAATAGGATCATTATTAAATTACGGAGGAAACAATTAATACAATCCCCACCTTTCACTCTCTCTCTCCAAAAACGATTTTTTTAACATTGTCCTTGAAAACATGTTGCTGTTTTAATTCAGTCCTTATGTGACAAAGTAAACACGCAATAGTTACATAATTAACCATGATTGAGTGTATTTCAAAAAGGGGGCTCATTGGGTGAGTGTAAAAACTTGAGACTGATACGGTCACAGACATCAAGTGGCGAAAATAGGGGGAAAACAGAAATAGGTCCACGAATCCTAATTTGCAATCGGTTTTCATTACAAGTAGACACACACATGTGTGAAAACATAAAAAATACTACACGAAACTAACTATCCTTATGTTATGGAGGTAGTATGTAAAATTTAGTCATCTAGTTTGGAAAATAAAATTGTCTTCGCCATGCTTGATCATGTTTCAGCCGATTTCATCAATATTTATACTTACTTAGTTTGTGAGTTTTATACGAATGGAGCATAATGTTTTGTTTGAATACTAATTTTCTGTAACACAATAAACATTCAAACTTTCCATTGACTGTTTTTCGAAACTGATCTGATTTACTGCTAGTTGCAGTGTCTAGATCGCCTGCGGACAATTCAGATGTTTAATTTTCGCCTAAGCAAAGGTTTATGGGTAAACACAGACTGTAGAGACCTATTTTCTAGACAAACCCAGAAACTGTCTACATTCAGTATGACTATGTTTGATAAATGTTATCTAAGAACCCAATTTTCACTTTCATTCATATCACCTTCCGTCCTGAAAGGCACACTGAAATTCACCCATATATCGTATCTGATGTTAAATTGTTATTCAATGTTCTTAATACACTTTTATATATAAAAAAAAAAAATGTTTGTTTTTTTGTTATTTTTTTGCAATAAATATGTCACACTGAAGGAACAAGAACAAAAATAATATTTTGAATGTCATTTTTCTATTCGGAAAAGATGTCGGTCAAATCTAGCTATCAAATTGTGACATTCAATTATGCTGTGAAAGAGACATGTTCGTGCTTATATTACCTGTAAATCCATGTTTACTATACTACGATGATGTGATTGTTTCAAATGTCTGTACAGAATCACAAATTCTTAACTCAATCATACCAAACATAAACTCACATGTTATTCTTTTAAAGATTTTGATGACAAAAGCAGAAAATGACAATTGTCCAGTTTAGCGTGGAATCAGTGATATATGCATAAAGTTTAGATATATACTTAACTGTGACGAAACAGCGTCATTCACTTAGATATCAAGCGATATGCATTAATTTGGTCGTTTCGCGGTCTCCGCTATCAGGTCCGTAGTTTACACATACCCTCATAGCGAGATAAACCAAATGCTTTCAATGGTCAGTGTTTACCGACAAGAATTGAAAACGAGTCAATGATTGGTCAAGATTTATATTGGTAGATACAGTTTGGCGCGTTCCAGAATCATCAACGTCAACAGTAAACAACCACATGAGAAATCGAAATGTCGGCGTCTACCCTGATATATATTTGTATCTTTAAAAAACGTGGTCGTGCAATCGGTAACTACCATTGTTGAACCAAAGAAGATCTACGTAGAAGTATATAAAAAACGGCAATAATGGCAAGGCAAGGTGGGGAGGCGCCGGCATCTTTCATGGAGTGATCGTAAAAATAGCCACTAACAGTGAGTACTTTTTTGTTAGCAGTACAGTTAGTATGTGAGTTTCGGATCACTGGTAGTTGCGGATCAGAACATTGTTTTTTTGAAATCTGCATAGAAACAATGTTTACAAATACATATACACTTTACCTGATATGTTTAGAAAATTCAATCAATTTTGATAAACAAGTTAAATAAATTCAAAATTACATGAACACGAGTGTCAGATCCTATTTATTATATAATTCGAGAAACACTCTTTTTTTTGTCACGTGTCCTCTACATGAATTGTACCGATGNAGAACCTTTTCAATGAACAAACAATCATTTAGGTTTTCTTCATCAATTAATGTTTTAATAATTACCATATAACATTAATAATAATTTTGTATGCGACAATAATTCAACGAATTGGCTGTTTCGAAAATAGCAGTGACATCACATATTTGACACAACGGCGCGTGCACTGTCAAGTTAAAGGTCATCACATGTACAATACACATCGAAGTCTGCACTTTCTTGGTGAATGTGCACCTCTATGTTTTCGCCTGTCACTGAGCCAGAAAATATACTGTGGAATCCGCCATGAAACTGGAACACTGATGAAGTTGACCGGTTACACGTGTTCGCCATTGATTGTGTTATGTCGGAGACGTTCAAGTGGAATTTGAACATGCAGGTGTTGAATTTGTGTGAAGCTTACACTCCTGTTTATATAATATTGAATTTATTAAACTCGTTTGTTATTTTGTTCTCCCAGTGCCCCTTGCTTCTGCTTTCACTGCAAACAGTAATTCGGTCAGCCATTTTGTTTGCAAACGTAGAAGTTGTAGTGCGTAGGAATATGACCTGTTTCCCACGGTGACAAGACTCATTGCATGTTTATTGTACGTGTGCTATATCGTTTTTATTGAACGGCAATATTGCACGGAAATAGCCTGTATTATATAATAAATAAGTTATTATTTTTTTCAGATTAATCCCGACAAGTTATAAGCCAGAAGTGAATCACGTGTCCACCGATAAAAACCGATATTGACTTGGAGCGCGTGATTTTTGTTAAAGGACTGGGCGTTTCTAAAAATAGAATAATGACCTGTCTCCAAACGAACTTATCGTCCCGCTTCCGTAGCTTTTTGCTGTGGTTTTTTTCAGATTACTAACATTACTGTTTTGAAAATAATAAAACAATTGTAGCCTTTAACTTAGGTTAATACCGTAAATGGCGTGATTGTTATAAGTCTAAGAAAGTTGTTATAATGATGTGTTTTAATACGGCATTTATACATCACATATGACTACACTCCAGCTACTATTAATGTAGAGCGGTGACATTGAAGGAAATTAACATTGTTATGATCGGTTACCACTATTTAAACAAATTAATCAATTTGTCTGTGTTTTTTTTTATCTGAAATGTATTACATTGTTTTAATAAACGACTGAAGTGGGAGAAAATTACTTTGCTTCAAACAGCAGCTGTTCACGCTATTTTGACTGTACCTGCATCAATCATTGCCTGGCGCCAATCAGTTCGTTCATCCGTCACAACATTCTGAATTCGATTATTCAAGATCGATTTTTACCAATGTACTTATACATATATCTGCATCTTTCCCATGGGGGTCCATGACGTACATGATGTACATCCAATTATAGTCACAATACAGAAGGTGTCCACGCCACCCTAATAATATACATGTGATGCACTCTTAATAGGGTGAAATTCACTAGTAATAACTGGAGAGTTTTCAGTCTAATTTAATATTAATGCATCATACAAAGGCCACACAAAGTGTATTACTTGTACCTGGTTCTCGGGCCACTTTTTATTAAGATATAAGGGAGGGAGGCTTTTTCTTTCAATATTAAAGGGGGGAAAAGACATCAAGGTGATTTGTTTTAAGAACTGCTTTGAATGTTACTATTTGAGATATTACTTTGTCTATGAATAGCTGGCGATACAACCATTAAAACCAGTAATTCGACGCCTCAACGCCTTTCCAAAGTTGCGGCTACGACCAATCAGGAATCGACCAATCTGGAATCAGCCAAGCAAGACAAGACGAGCAGGCCCAATGACAGTATCATGAGTATGTTTCAGGGGTTGAAAATATTGCAAACTTAAAAAATATTCTTCTTCGAAAGTGTCAGGCCGAATTTCAAATAATTTTGTTGAAATGTTCCTTGGGTGACCCTCTATCAGATTCCTACAAGCCAAGTTGATTGGTCGAAAAACATGGCCGCCAGGGGGCGGGGCTGTTTAGAAATTTTATTTTTGCCAAATGGCCGTGGAGCGATACTCACGGGCCCTCTTGGCCCTCCTGTTTCATGTATATAATTCTTTGCAGTTCGTCCGCACACATATTCTAGTCAATTTGCCATGTACATATTTGATTATATTGCATTTTTGTCTATTTTGGCAATTATTTGTTTTATTTTGTTCCCCATGTGTTTATGTTTTGATTTGATTGACTCTTTTCCACGCTAACATACCTTGGTGTAGTTTTAGCCTTGTTTTTGCGATGTATATATATACCGTTTTACCTCTATTAAGGGCGCCCCCCCCCCCCCCCCCCCAAAAAAGTAATAATCAAGAAATAAAAACACCTTTTTAATTCCAATCCAAGAAAACACATGATATCATATAGTGAATTATTAAGTAAAAAGAGCTATAACTCGGTAAATGACTGAGCGACTTGTATCTGGTTTTCCCAGACCGCCTCACACACACACACATATATATATATATATCATAAAAGCTACCTTCCCGGCTTTCGACTGCATATGAAGAGACGAAATTTTGTTGATCTTCGTTTATTATGTAGTTCCCAGTCTGTTTGCGGAGCTCGAAAACGCGTCCGAAAAGCCAAATCACATCTGAGGCCATCCTTAATGAATCTTATTTGCTGTCCAACCTACCTTCTAAAAATGGTCCTGCCGCAAAAGTTTTTATCATGATTTTGGAAAGTGTTTGTTTGTTGTATTTTTTGTTAGCTTGTCAATAAGCCACATCTGTGTTTAAAATTATAGTCAAACTCTCCCTTAACATCACAGTTTCTTTATGAGCTGGCTGGCTCATATCTGTATTTCTACCACTGAATTAAATGCAATTTAGTGTGGGTTATACAGTGCAAAATAGACAATATAGCTCTACCTACCTACTCACCTTCAAAATTGTGAGTCTGGGGACAGCAAACAAACAATATTCTAAGGATGGCCTCACTTAAATCACGAACAATTTCGTTGTATTCCAAATGCAGTGTGGATGTGTGTGCTGCCGAGGCATGTTTATCCCTTTTTAGGATTATCGAATTAACACTTATCACGACAAAGATTCAGGATGAGAAAATTTACAGTTGTCGGGTAGTCGAAAGCCGGGAGGGTCGTTTTAAAGAAACAAGTTACAGATATTAGGGCTATATTAATAATTATTTTACACAAACAAATTGATGATATAATGCATTCATTAACTTATCTTTTAGCGCAGATTTTTCTATGTTCCATGTAGCGATATGCTGGATTTTAATGTTTTATGTTCTATGAAGTGACATGCTGGATTTTAATTTCCTATGTTCTATGTAGTGATATGGTGGATTTTAATGTTTTATGTCCTATGTAGTGACATGATGGATTTTAATGTCCTATGTTCTATGTAGTGACATGGTGGATTTTAATGTCTTATGTCCTATGTAGTGACATGCTGGATTTTAATTTCCTATGTTCTATGTAGTGACATGGTGGATTTTAATGCTTTATGTCCTACGTAGTGACATGGTGGATTTTAATGTCCTATGTTCTATGTAGTGACATGGTGGATTTTATTTTCCTATGTTATATGTAGTGACATGATGGATTTTAATTTTCTATGTTCTATGTAGTGACATGGTGGATTTTAATGCTTTATGTTCTACGTAGTGACATGGTTGATTTTAATGTCCTATGTCCTACGTAGTGACGTGGTGGATTTTAATGTCCTATGTTCTACGTAGTGACATTGTGGATTTTAATATCCTATGTCCTTCGTAGTGACATGGTGGATTTTAATGTCCTATGTTCTATGTAGTGACATGATGGATTTTAATGTCCTATGTTCTACGTAGTGACATGGTGGATTTTAATGTCCTATGTCCTATGTAGTGACATGGTGGATTTTAATTTCCTATGTTCTATGTAGCGACATGATGGATTTTAGTTTCCTATGTTCTATGTAGTGACATGGTGGATTTTAATGTCCTATGTCCTACGTAGTGACATGGTGGATTCTAATTTCCTATGTTCTTTGTAGTGACATGGTGGATTTTGATTTCCTATGTTCTATGTAGTGACATGGTGGATTTTAATTTCCTATCTTCTATGTAGTGACACGGTGGATTTTAATGTGTTTTGTTCTACGTAGTGACATGGTGGATTTTAATGTCCTATGACCTACGTAGTGACATGGTGGATTTTAATGTCCTATGTAGTGACATGGTGGATTTTAATGTCTTATGTTACCGGTTTTTATTTTGTGTTTTATGTTGTTTGAAAAATATTCACAAATAAAGAAGACCGATTTTTTGGATAATATGAAGTGACAAAAAAAACCCAGAAATTATGTTCAAATTTGTCACGTATATTTCTTCAAAAGCAAGACACTATACATGGTTGTTGTGGTTTTTAGCAATTTTTAATCCTTCCAAATAAATCGCTGGAGAAATGGTGAACATTTCTCAAAAATGATATGGTTGACAGTATCTTTAATATTGCTAGCATTTATGTATTAAGAAAATGAATAGCGTATACACATTCTACGTTTTATATTGCATCATACTCTATTATCTGTCTTTTTGCATAATAAAAATACAAAAACAATGTATAGAAATGTACACTGTCACCCTGGCACAATCGATATTCATTGATAATTTGTAGATATGGCATTATATATGATGTCGGTATATATGTAGATGTTGCTGTTAAATTTGAAACCAACACTACGTAAGACATTGACACTGAAAATATATAGTGCTTCGTTAAATGTACCATATGAGAGAATATATTAATAGTTGTTCCATTCAAATCATTACATTTTTGTACAAGATAAACTACTTATATTGACATTAGTACATAATATTATCTCATCATAGACATACGTTTCCGTTTGTTACCCTATCACAGACACAGACTGCAGTTTAATACCCTCGATTTATTTGCACATCACATCCTCTTGTGTCGTTTTGAAAGAGAGAGAGAGTTTCGTGTGTCTGAGCAGAAAACAATATGCAGGTTCAGCAGCAAATATGCAAATAGCACCCTAGAATTGAGATACGAAGAAGCGGTCGGGATCAGATGTCTCCTGGTCGTTCACTGGTTCCGGTTCCGGTTCCTCCTGCACTGTTTCAGGTCGAGGCCGTTCTTGCAGTCCACCAGTTCTTATTCCATTACCTTCCGAACCAGGAGGATTGAATGTATAGCCGTTCTTCTTGAGAGCTCTGATTTCGGGATGTTCATAAGGACCGCTGCCTGACACTCGTCTTTGGTAAGCTTTGTTTACAAACGCCTGATTTTCGTAAGCTGCAATAGATATTGATATATGGAAAGTAAAGGTTTTCATTCCATTACAGACATATGCATTATACGGATATAAAAAATACAAAACGTTTAATGGTATCAGGAATTCCTTTGATGTTAAATGTCAATGGATAGAGTATATCACACGAGGAGGTAATACAGAATGATTCATACATAATGTGTTGATATCGAGACAAAACTTCACTGTACCTATGTGATATCGATTGTTAACATTTTAATTTCTAGTTCATAGTTTTAATGACATGAACTTATGAACTTTAGTTGGTTAAACATTCAACCACAATTACAATGAGATTGGGTGTATCAGATAGTTAGGAACATCAAAGCATTCCTAAAAACTACGAAAAAGTAATTCTTGATTTCTTAACCGTACTTTCGAATTTGTTTAAAATTAAACTGTCTTAATTAGGATAACGATAGGCAGAAGCGTAACAAATTTGAATACAGAAAATAACCATGCATTTGATGATAGGAAATGATAGATACAATCGAATAAGTTCAAACGAAATAACTCGATGTAAACAATACCTCTAGGCCCTTCAGTTGTGTATGATGAAGTATGATGGGGGGGGGGGGGGGGGGGGGGGGGGGAGGGGGTTATTGAATCTAATCCACACCAGAATTTTCATTGGGGAATGTGGTGAAACACGAAAATACTGACAATGTAATACATCCTTTATGATTATAGGTTAGTTTCGTTGTTCTATAAATTCGCAAATTCTACACGAGAGCAAATATCTCTAGGTTTTGTATTACTTTAACCACTCGAAACCCCAAATTCAACACTGCGTGAATGTGTGTAAATGTTCACGAAAACGCTTTATAACACTGCAAACAAATCAAAGTTTGTCATCAAGTGCGTCATAGATATATACCAAAATACAGAGCTAGTTCATTGTCAAATGAACGTATGTCTGCATTGAAGGTGAGGGTACAGCATGAACGTGTATAAGTCACTTTAAATTGTGTAATCTGTTATCAGTAGAATGAGACAGACATACCGGTTTACTACGTGTAACCTAGAAGACAAGGTATACGTTAAACAACCTAGTTACTGCTTTAAACATTAGTACAATACAGCAATACAGAGATCCTAGGAAAATGACTACTTCTCAAAAGTTTTCTGGTGATTGTCAGTTTCTAAAATATTCTTTACTTTTTAAGTTAATTTCGACGTCATAATCAAGTAAGGTGTCAACACAACAATGTTACATTTCCGTTCAATGACTGCTATACAAATACAATTTCAGATGGTTTGGAATCTGATGGCAAACGATGAGTGGACTGCTGAGAAGCCGAATACATTCTTGGTATTATTTATAAATCTTTTGGTTTGTTTGTGTTTTACGTCCTATTAACAGCTATGGTCATTTAAGGACGTACATGATTTTGATGGTGGAGGAAAGCCAGAGTTCCCGGAGAAAAACCATCAACCAACGGCAAGTACCTGGCGATTGCCCCACGTTGGTCTCGATCCCGTGACCCAGTGGTGGAAGGCTAGTGGTAGCTGAATGTCGGACGCCTTAACCACTTTGCCACCGCTAAATCAACTACTTCTCTACATATTAAATGTCCAACTAATGTCACTGCAAAACAGGCTCGGTTACGAAAATATTGATTAAACTGGGCAAAAATCATATTTGTTCAAACAACCTTCTATTATGAGATCACTCCTAGCGATAATCGGAAAACCTTCCAGATTATCACTAGAAAATGGGCAGATTTCCGATTGATTTATCTTGAAACCTCGAACTATTTCTTCCAATATCTATAATTTTAAGTAGCCTATGTCCCATTTTAGGTTCATGTCTCATCCATAAGAGAAATATTTGTTAATTGTTTACGTTGAGTTAGATAACGGTGAATGGTGTGATAAAAGGAAATCGCAAGACGGTAAGATTTGTTTGTACAAGATTCCTAGCTTTCCACTAATGCGTTACTCACCAGCAATATCGGGCAAAGAATAGAAGTTTATGATATAAATCAAAGGAAAGGTACGATGGTGTCTTATGAAGGAAGAATATACGATAGGGTCAGGATTTTTGGTTCTTCTTGGATGGTAATACACAAATCCCAATCGGCATGCATATCTCAAACTACGTGTCCACATAATGTGCTAAATATTTGTACAACATTTAGAATTGGAAATGAAACATTGCGTGACCCTTTTCCAAGAGAAATACGTGTGCAAAACATTTTCTATAACCAATGCGCACATTTACTTACTAAAGACTTCCAGATCTGACTCTAGTGTCTTATCATTGTGGTTATCAAATCCGAAATCTAGATTTGAAAATAAAAATATGTAAGCATAATTTGATTTCATTCTTTTAAGGAATGATGTGTTGTTTTCAACATTCATGAGGTCATAACATCATTGGCTATATTGACATATTCCATGAATCGCGTAAGTTGAGTACAAATATACACTACATTGAATTTAACGATCAGGAAAGTATTTACACTATTTTGACTATATTCATAGCTAATGTTTATGGCTTTAGGACATTCTCGGTTCTTTCGTACTGTTAAACTAGTTGTAACAAGATTGTGTTGTTCTGCTTATAACTAAAACGGATCATCATTTATAATCTCCTACAAAGCCATGCTTCAATCGTGTTAACATCCGCCCACCACACTTCAACTTCGCATCGTTTCTAACCAAAAAAAACCATGACATTCTAGCATTTAACATTATGTGCTTGTAGTTGATTGAAATGTATGCAACTTAAAGGTAAATTATAGATGAATAGTAAGCATTCCTTGCATGTACCTTGATATATTAACTGATTCACCCCTGAAGACACAATTGAACTTTTCCAATTCAAAGGTTGGACTAGTTTATTATACAATTGCAAGGGTGAATGAGTTAATGAACCTTGCATCAGATCAGAGTGTTGATAAAAACCAAAGTCAGAAATGAAAAAGCACCAATAACACAGTGTCGTGTGAATTTTAACCATCAACCATCATGAAATAATAGGTCCCTAATATCTAAACACTTAACATGTCATGTCTGCTGACAGGGATAGTGGATACTTTAGTAAGTTTTCACTGATAACAGGATGACTCGTCCACCAACAATAGTTCACAGAGGCGCTAGCATATGGGCAGGGATAAACGACCGACTGTTGACAGCCCCCTTTTGACGAGTCAATGCACTGTAACGTGTCACGTATTTGGATTATATCAAAAACGTTTACATGTTTTTTTACAACATTTTACCAAGTTGTAGCGGGAAAATATTATGTGTTTCCTTTTTACAATTATGAACGTGTTAGAACGAGGATAGTACGTTGTTAATTCTGTTAAAATGACGACGAGCGCAGCCATTATAGATACTCCTTATTAACATAACAACCACTGATAGGCATGTCTCCTACTCAGCTACAATATTCCGTCTTTGCGTATTGCAGAGTTATCTTCTCTTGTAGCAGGTATTGATTGTTACGTCACTTGTTTGTGAGAGTAACGTCATCAATTTTTGAGAAAACGACGTAATTTTTTCTCACACAAACCAATGACGTAACAATCAATACCTGCTCCCAAGAGAACATAACTCTGCAATACGCAAAGACGGAATACCTGCCCCTTGCAGTTTTTCCTAATAACAAAATGGATCCTACAAAGATTGTATTATTCTTAAACATCTATTCCACTGATTGTATTTGCTTATTATTGCATGTTCTTTTCAGAGCAACACTTTCTGCATACATTTTCATCCGTTTGACATTTAGTGCCAATGATGAATTCTTAACTCATTCACTCCTGAAATATCATAATGAATTATTCCAACCTTTGAATTGGAGGAGATAAAATGTGTCCTCTGAGGTGAATGAGTTAATAAACGAAATGGTGATACGTTTGTAGAAAAAAAATATTAACTATTTCAGGCTTCTTCCGTCGACTTTATATTTGGGAATTTCTCTCAGGACTTTATCACGTTGTCATTGGTAATAGCCATGTATTTCATACTATGTCATTATTTCCGAAAGTGCTTACACATCTTATCATAATAATGAGTTATTTTTGAAATCAACGACAATTTCAATTTGTACAGTGTATATATTTATCTAAGCTTTTTTATTGCTTCAATATACAAAAGTAGATTTACACATTTCACGGAATGCCACTGTTTATATATTAAAACTTGTCTCCATGTTAATGATATGAACTTTGATCAGAAGTTTCATTTGTAGCCAGTAGCCAGTAAAATTATCTCCTACTACAGATTGAACGGTAATGATGTGGTATGAGTTTACTGTAACTAACTGCCTACTTTGTGTTGGATACACACAACTTGAAATCATCTTGAAACCCCTGTATGATGAATGTAGTTTCCTGATTGCTCTACTTTATTCCGTCTTTGCGTATTGCAGAGTTATCTTCTCTTGTGAGTAGGTATTGATTGTTACGTCATTGATTTGTGTGAGAAAATTACGTCGTTTTCTCAAAAATCGATGACGTTACTCTCACAAACAAATGACGTAGCAATCAATCCCTGCTCACAAGAGCAGATAACTCTGCAATACGAAAAGACGGGATTGGTACCAATGATTTGTTTGATTCACTATATTCTACATATATACATTGTATATATGCAATAATACCACATACTGAATACTGGTGCCTATTGGTGTATACATTGTACTGACCACCCTATTGATCCACTAGTTATTAGGTAATATATATCCCCTTGTACTTACATTGCACGACACTTTTGGGGGTTTTCTGCATGACCTGCATGATGTGCTCCACATGCCCGTGGCCGTACGCCTCCGCTGGGTAGGCAGGCTCGCCGTGCTTCGGTATGTCTAGTCCTGTAAATATCGACACAAATCTTAGTGCTGAATACTTGTTGGTAATCATATAAAATAAACGACTGAAATTGTAATGTAAAAATAGAATGGGAACATTATATTCACTTTATATTATAGCTATAAAATATATTGTGAACGTGTAAATATGTATTGTAAAACTTAGGAATGACTTGATGAATAATTTTTCTATCAAAGCGAAATTGTTCAACTTTTCTATCAAACTTAAGATGACAGTCGTTACCTTTCCTTATTAAGCGTTAATATACCAATTTCTACCGCTTATGGAGTTGGGTTACATGTTAAAGTTAATTCATTACTACATAGCCTGTTTAGATAGCAGTATTTTCTGTATAAATGCGTCCTTTGCGTTTTTACATTAGGAAAAAACAAATATATCGGTTTCAGATACCCCTACCGACCTTAGTGTTTACTCCGACACTATTGATTTTTTTCTAACACGGTCTCACTCCATACAGTATTGAAATAACTTATCCACTAGATGCAAACAAATCGATTGACAAACAAACAAGGCAACTCTGTACTCTTTTTACTTAATTGGCAGGTATCAAGCCAAATATAAATCTCATATTGCTATTTTTTTAAAAACTCGACCGACCTATCCAATATTTAGTCACGTTATCTGAAACATACATATTTTGTTTCTGGTCATTGTCCTTGTGTTTTGAATCTGCGGTGTAATTTATTCTAATTTACATATTGTCTCTTTTATCTGTATAAGACACTTTGAATGTTGACAATTGTATAAATATCACCGATAGGTATATTTTTTTAAATTGAGATGTATTTTCCTCTTTGGGTTTATTTGAAAGATGTAGTCAATACGTCCTCTATCAAACGAAGGTACGCATCACTGAAAACATGATGCAAGGGGAGTAACTGCCATAGTATAGATAGACGAACTGATTTTAAACAACATGCGCTAAGGATAAAGGACCTTCCGTGTTTGACAGCAATTATTCCATCCCACTGTAATTTGTTTATCTTTGAGGTAATGGGTACCAACAACTTTATTTGTTTATATTTAAGGTAATGACTAACAACAAGTTTATTTGTTTATATTTAAGGTAATGAGTACCAACAAGTTTATTTGTTATTCTGAAAGGGAATGAGTACCAACAAGTTTATTTGTTATTCTTTAAGGTAATGAGTACCAACAAGTTTATTTGTTATTCTTTATGATAATGGGTACCAACAAGTTTATTTGTTTATCTTTCAGGTAATGAGCACCTACAAGATTATTTGTTTATCATTGAGGTTATGAGTACCAACAACTTTATTTGTTTATATTTAAGGTAATGAGTTCCAATAAGTTTATTTGTTATTCTTTGAGGTAAAGTGTACAACAATTTTAGTTGTTTATCTTTGAGGTTATGAGTACAATCAAGTTTATGTGTTTATCTTTGAGGTATTGAAAACCAACAAGTTTATTTGTTTATCTTTAAGGTAATGACTGACAACAAGTATATTTGTTTATATTTAAGGTAATGACTAACAACAAGTTTATTTGTTTATATTTAAGGTAATGAGTTCCAACAAGTTTATTTGTTATTCTTTGAGGTAAAGTGTACAACAAGTTTAGTTGTTTATCTTTGAGGTTATGAGTACCAACAAGTTTATTTGTTATTCTTTGAGGTAAAGTGTACAACAAGTTTAGTTGTTTATCTTTGAGGTTATGAGTACCAACAAGTTTATTTGCTATTCTTTAATGTAATTAGAACCAACAAGTTTATTTGTTCTTCTTTAAGGTAATGAGTACCAACAAGTGTATTTGTTATTCTTTAAGGAAATGAGTACCAAAAAGTTTATTGGTTATTCTTTAAGGTAATGAGTACCAACACATTTATTTGTTTATATTTATGATAATGGGTACCAACAAGTTTATTTGTTTATCTTTAAGGTAATGAGTACCAACAAGTGTATTTGTTTATCTTTAAGGTAATGAGTACCAACAAGTGTATTTGTTAGTCTTTAAGGAAATGAGTACCAAAAAGTTTATTGGTTATTCCTTAAGGTAATGAGTACCAACACATCTATTTGTTTATATTTATGATAATGGGTACCAACAAGTTTATTTGTTTACCTTTCAGGTAATGAGCACCTACAAGATTATTTGTTTATCATTGAGGTTATGAGTACCAACAACTGTATTTGTTTATCTTCAAGGTAATGAGTACCAACAAGTTTATTTGTTTATCTTTAAGGTAATGAGTAACAACAAGTGTATTTGTTATTCTTTAAGGTAATTAGCACCAACAAGGTTATTTGTTATTCTTTAAGGTAATTAGCACCAACAAGTTTATTTGTTATTCTGAAAGGGAATGAGTATCAACAAGTTTATTTGTTATTCTTTGAGGTAAAGTGTACAAACAAGTTTATTTGTTTATCTTTAAGGTAATGAGTACCAACAAGTGTATTTGTTTTTCTTTAAGGAAATGAGTACCAAAAAGTTTATCGGTTATTCTTTAAGGTAATGAGTACCATCACATTTATTTGTTTATCTTTATGATAATGGGTAGCAAAAAGTTTATTTGTTTATCTTTCAGGTAATGAGCACCTACAAGATTATTTGTTTATCATTGAGGTTATGAGTACCAACAACTTTATTTGTTTATATTTAAGGTAATGAGTAACAACAAGTGTATTTGTTTATCTTTAAGGTAATGAGTACCAACAAGTGTATTTGTTTTTCTTTAAGGAAATGAGTACCAAAAAGTTTATTGGTTATTCCTTAAGGTAATGAGTACCAACACATCTATTTGTTTATATTTATGATAATGGGTACCAACAAGTTTATTTGTTTATCTTTAAGGTAATGACTAACAACAAGTATATTTTTTATATTTAAGGTAATGACTAACAACAAGTATATTTGTTATTCTTTAAGGTAATGAGTTCCAACAAGTTTATTTGTTTATTTTTGAGGTTATGAGTACCAACAACTGTATTTGTTTATCTTCAAGGTAATGAGTACCAACAACTATATTTGTTTATCTTCGAGGTAATGAGTACCAACAAGTTTATTTGTTATTCTTTGAGGTAAAGAGTACCAACAAGTTTATTTGTTATTCTTTAAGGTAATGACTAACAACAAGTATATTTGTTTATATTTAAGGTAATGACTAACAACAAGTTATTTGTTTATATTTAAGGTAATGAGTAACAACAAGTTTATTTGTTTATATTTAAGGTAATGAGTAACAACAAGTTTATTTGTTATTCTTTGAGGTAAAGTGTACAATAAGTTTAGTTGTTTATCTTTGATGTTATGAGTACCAACAAGTTTATTTGTTATTCTTTGAGGTAATAAGTACCAACAAGTGTATTTGTTTATCTTTAAGGTAATTAGGACCAACAAGTGTATTTGTTATTCTTTAAGGTAATTAGTACCAACAAGTTTATTTGTTATTCTTTAAGGTAATGAGTACCAACAAGTGTATTTGTTATTCTTTAAGGAAATAAGTACCAAAAAGTTTATTTGTTATTCTTTAAGGTAATGAGTTCCAACACATTTATTTGTTTATATTTATGATAATGGGTACCAACAAGTTTATTTGTTGATCTTTCAGGTAATGAGCACCTACAAGATTATTTGTTTATCATTGAGGTTATGAGTACCAACAACTTTATTTGTTTATATTTAAGGTAATGAGTAACAACAAGTGTATTTGTTTATCTTTAAGGTAATTAGGACCAACAAGAGTATTTGTTATTCTTTAAGGTAATTAGCACCAACAAGTTTATTTGTTATTCTTTAAGGTAATGAGTAACAACACATTTATTTGTTTATCTTTATGATAATGGGTAGCAACAAGTTTATTTGTTTATCTTTCAGGTAATGAGCACCTACAAGTTTATTTGTTTATCTTTGAGGTTATGAGTACCATCAAGTTTATGTGCTTATCTTTGAGGTAATGAAAACCAACAAGTTTATTTGTTTATCTTTAAGGTAATGACTAACAACAAGTATATTTTATATATTTAAGGTAATGACTAACAACAAGTATATTTGTTATTCTTTAAGGTTATGAGTTCCAACAAGTTTATTTGTTTATCTTTGAGGTTATGAGTACCAACAACTGTATTTGTTTATCTTCAAGGTAATGAGTACCAACAACTATATTTGTTTATCTTTTAGGTAATGAGTACCAACAAGTTTATTTGTTATTCTTTGAGGTAAAGAGTATCAACAAGTGTATTTGTTTATCTTTAAGGTAATGAGTACCAACAACTGTATTTGTTTATCTTCAAGGTAATGAGTACCAACAACTATATTTGTTTATCTTTTAGGTAATGAGTCCCAACAAGTTTATTTGTTATTCTTTGAGGTAAAGAGTACCAACAAGTATATTTGTTTATCTTTAAGGTAATGAGTACCAACAAGTTTATTTGTTTATCTTTAAGGTAATTATATAATGAGTACCAACAAGTTCATTTGTTTCTCGTTAATGAAATGAATACCAACACATGTATTTGTTTCTCTTTATGGTAATAAGTACCAACAAGTTTATTTGTTATTCTTTAATGTAATTAGCACCAACAAGTTTATTTGTTATTCTTTAAGGTAATGAGTACCAACAAGTTTATTTGTTTATCTTTCAGGTAATAAGCACCTACAAGTTTATTTGTTTATCTTTGAGGTTATGAGTACCAGCAAGTTTTTGTGTTTATCTTTGAGGTAATGAAAACCAACAAGTTTATTTGTTTATCTTTAAGGTTATGAGTACCAACAACTGTATTTGTTTATCTTTAAGGTAAAGAGTACCAACAAGTTTATTTGTTATTCTTTAAGGTAATGAGTACCAACAAGTTTATTTATTATTCTTTAAGGTAATGAGTACCAACACGTGTATTTGTTTATATTTCAAGGTAATGAGTACCAACAAGTGCATTATTACCGCTGTCACTTCTGTGAAATATTTGTTGAAGTCCTTTTTAAAAGGAATCTTCTATAACCGTCCTGAAAGGACTGAGAGTTTCTTACTGTACACGTAACAATTAATGAACTTTTGATAGAAAGCTGATGGTATAAGCAAAACCGCTACTTGATACAATCATGATAGTGTATTTGCATGATATCAAAGTTCGTACATTTTTAGGCTGACACCTCAAGTCCTAATGCTTATTTTTTTCATAAATGTTGAGACAGATATATACTTCTATCCAATTCAAAGTATCACCTTTCGTGTAGAATATCGATTGGTGTGGGCCGGACTGCTTTTCAATGCTGTTTGCAATTATAGATATCACATCTATGATCTTCAGCTTAAAGCATGTACAAGCAAGGCCTTTTTTTAACAAACTTTTTATAGAAAGCTAGGCTAACTAGCTAACACGATAAGCTACATGTGAATATATTTACTCTTAATCTTTGTTGGAGGCTTTTAATTTATTTTACTCGTGGGATTTTGGTTTAGTCAAAGGTTTTTATTTGAAAGTTATCACTTTGGGTTTTAAAATTGTTTCATATTTGTTAGCAAGGATTGTCGGAAGTTTGCAAGTCTGGATTTTAAAAATACGTGATTATATAATTAACAGGGTCTATTTGAAAATAAATTACTCTTTAAGTCTTAAAATAATTTAAAATCGCCGGTGGATCTCCGTGTGGCTCTTTGCCTAATGTTGTCCAAAATCGTGAAGAGCTGGGCGTTACTTTCGGAAAATTCTCACAGACGATGTTCTGCGTTGCTATGTATCGTTCGAATTTTTTTCTAAAACAAACGCGATATCCTAACGTAAGAGTGTCCAATAGCAAAAGTTACACTGCTAACTGCCGACTACATCTACGCTTCTCAGCGATCTCATTAAATAGGATAAAATAGGATGATTGATGGACGCAGGCATATACTGCCTTTAAGTCTATATCAGTAATATTACAATTAGCATACAAAGTATGTGTTTCTTCAGCTAACGAAATTATGTCCAGCCAACTGATAATGTTTTAGTTCAAAATTATGCCAATAATTGTCCAGTCCAATTTCAAATTCCCTGATTGTGGTTGCTTGTACGATGTCCAAAGGAAGGACTATTCCAAACTTCAACAGACCGAAGACCGAAGGAGTATTTGCGGATGTCAAGTTTGCAATACTTTTTCTTTCACTTCCCTGAATGCCCTCTTGTTTGCCGTGAAGTGTCTTTATCGACGATTCCTGTGGTAACTGCACTATCGTGGAGTTGTTTAATATTCTGTAGACATTAATCATGTCACCTCTCAGTCTTCGATATGCAAGTGTTGGAATGCCACATTTTTAAGTTGGTCAGTGTAGGATAAGTCGTTCTATCCTGTTATTAAAGTATTCCTCATAAGAGGAAAAGTAGTCAAGTGTTTGCGGAAATTCATTAACTCATAAAAAATATAAAAAAAACACGTTATCCATCCAACATCAGGATTTAATGGAAAACATGTCAGATGTCAGATTTGTTTCTGTTATGGGTAAAAGTTAAACTGGTCAGCAACTCAATATTGGAAAAGAAGGATCCTTTCGATTTTGGAGAATCATGTAATCCCAATAGTGTCCTTAAACTCGACACTAATCAAATAACAAGTTCTCATGAATTTTACAGAACCACACTTCAGCTTTTAGCAGAAAGGAGCAATCATGTATTTTGTTTTTAAACTAATTTCTCATTTCAATAACTTCAGTTCGGAGTTACCTATCCGTATGTTAGAGTTACCTACCCTTTTCCTCTATTTCACGGGGAACACGTAGTAAACCGAAACACTTGAGAGTACCAAACAGCAGGAAAAAGAAGAACGCCGTCCAGCCGATAATCACTCCGAGACCGCACAGCTGCCATACCAGTTTCTGTTTACAAAAGGTACGGTATCACAGTTATCTTCGTTTATTTCACATTTTTGTATCATAAAAAATGATAATGAAACGAATAAAAATCACAACAATTGTATTGCTGCCCCCTAGACCTCCATCGATCTTCATTTTCCTGTTCAACAAAGTGAATAATTCCATTTGCAATCAGTTAATTGGTGATTTGAATCTGTATTGTTTCATCTAGGCCAACAACAGTGATTTACAATTCACAATAACCTGTTTCATAATCATTGTTAAATATATTCAGTTTATCATAGTAAAACGTTGACGTTATATGATATTTGTACACAACGCAAATCGTGACATTGCTCCATATATAGAATGAGACCTAGAGTAAACTTACATAGCCAGACCGTTGGTCCCAATTCAACAAGATTCCGTCCTCTCTGTCAAGAAACGCAATACCAATGACGCCCCATGAACCTCCACCGAAATGAACTGCAATGACAGAAATATACATTGTAAGTGTCATTTGTCAACCCGTGCAGACACTGACGGACTACGCAGACCACGTGTCCACTCAACTCACTCTATAACCATTTTCATGTTTCAATAAATTGTGGTATCCAAAACGCTATTTATTCATACATATTGCACAATTCTATGTAAGCTTGCCCCACACTATCGATGGAGAATTTTTTAGCCTGGGGTATCCTAATCTGTTTACTACGACCGAAAGGTTAGTAAACGTATATGCTTTCAATGAAGAATTACATTGCATAACGTCACCTCTTAGCAATGATCATTTCAGATTATTCCACCTGCTCAATTTTTCTGTCGCCACCATAATATAAAATCTCATATGGTGAAATGCTTTTCTTGGCAGCATGAGAAAAGTATGTCGGATACAGAGATGACATGTGAACATTGATATTAAATCACAAAGGTGATATGACCTACCAGCAACAGCATCAAGGGGATCATCTATCTTTAGTTTTTTCATCAGCCAGGACCAAAGTGTGTATGAGCCTGAGGCGAAAACTCCTAATATGCAAGCTCCCCACGGGTACATCCGGTTACAACCTGCGCATGCAGATACCTGTAAAACAAGAGATGATCAACTACCGCTTACTAAGAACATAGGTTATATGGTTTTAGATACAAAGGGAATGGAAATAAAACAAACAAAACATCTGCCGCTTTGTATTGCCATAATAATGCTTTACCACCTTGACACAAAGTTATTCTCCGATTTTTCGAGACTAAACCGCTTTAATTGAAACTAACGTCTTTTGATAACCTTCTGCATTAATATCCTGATACTTTAGATAGCATACTATTTAAAACAAATAAGAACACATATTTTAAAACTTCTTTTCATTTGTGGTTTATTATTATTTACAGATGTATGGCGCAGTGTAATAACGTTTAGGTATGCTTTAACTATTAACAAATGTTATATGTGCAGTGCCATGTGTGTGTCTTTGGTTCATCTTTCATACAATCAAGAAAAAAAAATAAAGAAAAAATAACTGGAGTTTTAGAAATATGAAGTTCAAAAGTTGGTAAATTAGCGCCTTGCGATAACAAGAACTATTTATAATTATGTATGTTCACAAAAAAGCTCATGTGAAACAAATCACGATTAAGGGAAATTTTCCATACCTGTTCCCCTCTTAATGATGATCTATCGTACCGATTACTGATCACTATGAAGTAACTAAACGACTATCTTAACAATTCCTTACAAATCCGTCTGCCCCGTGATGGTAGTTATTTATCATAGACCGGCAAAAGGTTTGTTAGTGCTAACACTTACCATGCCCGTAAACGCTCCGTCGATGGTGATTTACATTGACTACGCTAAGCGTCCTGTTGATGGTGACTTACCATTCCTACAAACGCCGCATAGTTGATGACACTTACCCTGCCCGTAAGCGCCCCGTTAATGTTGACTAGTTACAGATGTCAGCGGGTTGTTGGCATTGTTTTACCCTTCCTTCAAACGCCTCTGTGATGATGATACTTACCATGTACATAGGTGCCCCGTTAAAGTTGACTAGCTACAGTTGACAGCAGGTTGTTGGCATTGTCTTGCCATTCCTACAAACGCCACCTTGATGATGATACTTACCATGTCCATAGGTGCCCCGTTAATGTTGACTAGCTACAGTTGACAGCAGGTTGTTGGCATTATTTTACCCTTCCTTCAAACACCTCTGTGATGATGATACTTACCATGTCCATAGGTGCCCCGCTAATGTTGACTAGTCACAGATGTCAGCAGGTTGTTGGCATTGTTTTACCCTTCCTACAAACGCCTCTGTGATGATGACCCTAACCCTGCCTGTAAGCGCCCCGTTAAGTTTGATTAGTTACAGATGTCAGCAGGTTGTTGGCATTGTTTTACCCTTCCTACAAACACCTCTGTGATGATGACACTTACCCTGCCCTACGCGCTCTGTTAATATTGACTAGTTACTGATGTCAGTAGGTTGTTGGCACTGTCTTGCCATTCCTACAAGCACCTCTTTGATGATGACACTTACCATGCCCGTAAGCGCTCCGTTGATAGTGACTAGAAGACTCCAGCTGTTACCCATACCGGGAATACGGTTGATAAGTAGGGAACCAAAAGCGGCAAACGATGCAGATATAATTGTGTTCACGATGGACAGAGCAACAGCCTCGCCGTCACCTGCATTACTGATAGCCAGCTGCGATCCTCCGTTAAACGCCAGGAAGCCAAAAAACAGGATGAAACCACCAAGAGCAGCAATCTGTTAGATAACAGAATAAGCATCAAACGAAATATATGTTGCAACACAAGTTTTATTTACATTGCTTGAGTATGTACTAGACCGATTTTGATCTATTGATAGACTGTCATCGATTGGTTGCGTATCTATGGGTTTAAGATGAAACAGACAACGCCATTCCCGATTAACAGAATATTAACTCAGAATAGACTTTTCGATTTAAAGGAAAGTCGACTTAATGTCTCTTAAATTTCACATCATTATCCAGCATAATTATTATTTTGAGTGACTGTTCATTCTGCATCTGCTTAGCGTACTTACGGGTACCGAGTGTCCCCGGAGTTGTGCCACCTGTCCCTCGTGGAATCGTCCAATACGAGGTCCAAGAAGGGCGGCACCGACAAAGGCGGCTACGCCTCCAAGCACGTGTACAATACCACTTCCAGCAAAATCCTGAAGTTATTACAAACAAACTGTTCTTAAAGATGCAAATTGATGAAAACAAATTATGAGTCAAGAAATGTATTTTTGTATGTCAAGGCAGGCCTGTGAGGAGAACTTTATAACAAATACATTGAATACGTCGCTGACAATTTTAATTTGATTCATATGGCAAACAAACAGTCTGTCTTATTTATATAATATGATTCCTGTTCAAATGACTGCATTGTTCAATAAACAATAAAATATTATGCTGGTTCTGTACGTCTTTGCTTCGTATTCTAATGGGTTTTTTTTACCTACACAATTTACGTAAGTCAATCCTTTCAAATAAAAGCTGAAAACGAGTTGTGTTGAGTAACATATTCAAAATGGCGCGCAGCCTTGTTGTAAATACGTGTATGGCGTCATAAGAATAAGTCTCAAAAGATCAGCTTTTACCTTACTGGTTTATTCAATGGATTCACGTTAAATACCATATATACTGTACGAGTAAGTCAGAATACTGCGAGGCACGAGTGAAAATATCGGTTCATTCTTCCACACATGTGAAATATATATAATAGTCAACGGAAACTGTTAACTACCCGCAATAATATTGACTCGTTAAATCCAATGACATGTTTATGACTTGTCATATTAAAGTAAAAACATATCAGTAGTAAGTCCCGTATTAGGTACTTACCTGATAAGCAACCAAACCAATATTTTCATACTCATATCCTTCGGAGAGCCAGCCTCCTCCCCAGGCCCAATGTGTTACCACGGGGTAGATAAAACCTGAGATTGTGACAACGTAACATTTATATAATACACATATATTTCTAACGTATTAAATAGATAAAAAGAAATATTCATTTATCAAATTATCTCAAAGAAGCAATTTTCGTTCATGGAACTGTTTGTATACCAGCTATTCAAATGTTTCGCGGCCTAGATTTCATTACTTGCAGTGTACTGTAAGCGATCAAATCAAGATCGACATTATTCTTGAAAAGAGGCTTTGCATAAGTAAAATAGTATAGAAAGTTACGCATCATCAAAATACACAAGAACAAATTCCGAACTCAACGTCGATAAGAACAGATACGAGCAGACACCACACCAAAACGATCAGAAGGGCATACACAAATCCAAAGGAGGTATAATTTAACTCCAATACAACAGACGTCATGAATGCTTTTGTACAATTACATGAATGTGTATGCAGACGTGTTGTGGCGATTATAAAATCTTGCTATATATTGACAAAGTTTAATATCCTTCGCTTAAATATTGCAACATGGACAAACATGGTAAGAAACAAAGCCCGCATTGAGTGTGCATTTATTAAATTGTCCTTGGTTCCATGTATGTAAAGAACATACTCAATTTATGTCAGATTGTCATTACTCAGTAGGATAGGCTTTGATACTGACTGCATGGAGAGGAATACCGTATCAACAAGGTGATATGTGTATATTACATATAGATTAACCAAAAAAAACCAAGGAAATATAATAAAATTTAAATAAACAACAAGGAATCTCTTCTTCTTTAAGTGTTGTTCTATCAAGATGTTTGACTTCTGTTTTTAGCATGCAGCCATTCTTATGAAACAGTTCTACACCTCTGCAAACGACTGCATTGAGATCTGCATCGTTCCGGAGATAACTAAACGTCGTTAGTGCATTAGCTATCTTTACCTGTAATACAGAAACTGTAGGCAAAGTAGGCTACGAATTCACATCGCTCAGCCATCGCACCGGATACAATTGTGGCAGCGGTGGCAGCGAATGTGTACTGAAAGAAGAACTCGGCATACTTTGAATCCGGTAGGTTAGACGACGCAAAGTACGTTGCTCCTATAAACTTATTAGCCACTCCACCGTCGCCATAGGCGAAGGCAAAACCGAAAACCCAGTACGCCGCACCCGAGACAACTGTAATGATAAAAACACTTATAATGAGGTCATAGTTGCAAGTTTAGATGGCAAATCATTTGCCTACAATGATATGTGTTACAGGTTTTGAGAAATGAAACACATGATACTTTGTGTAATTTGTGTATTATGTCGTTAGATATAATTACCTAAATATGACAGAATAGCAATAAAAAGCGGACGCAGAAAAAAAACTATAAAAAAGTCTACATTGGACAGAATCTATTCACGAGCATACATCGGTATTTTTTTAAGGTATGAAGCAACGAATTACAATGGCCAAAGTCCAGAAATAATAGAGGTTAAGTAAGATGTATGAAAAAGGGGGTGAGAGAACGAAAAAAGAACGGTTTACTTGACCATTTCAAAAATATATAAAAGATATCAAATTGCAGGAGAATCCATACTTGTGAGAATGTAATTATTAGGGGTTCCAATATGATTTCAAATTACGTGTTTCCTACACAAAGTAGGCATTTAGTTTCAGTATATTTCATAGTAAAGCATTATTATTCTGCTTTTCGTTATGAAAGTAGCCAGTGAAATATTTTAAGTAAGGGGGTTTCAAATGATACAATCGTATGATGTTTAATTTATAATAGCTTGAAATAAAACTACGGAATTACAGATATTTGTGTTAGTAACTGCCAGACATATTACTGTTGACTCATACTAGCCACTAATGGAACAGTGATGGAATTAACAGTGCACACACTTATGAGGGAAAGTCTGGAAACATACAGTATTACTATGATCAAAATAAATAACAATAAAAGTCTGGTATCGTGGTTGTTCGATCAAATACTATTTGAAAAAATAAATTGCAGCGTTCTTTACGTTACACACGATATTTCACTTTATTGTCTTATAAACTTAAATTGATACAATTAAAACCCGACTTTCACCTTCAGCAAACAGAAATTTCCAGATACATTGTCTATCATATTAACATGTTTCTTGAAAGAAGTTTTTTCTATTTCGTTTTACAATTTTATTCAGCTAACATTTGTATCATGCTTTGGGCAATCATGAACAGGATGTATAAACGGAAAAACCTTCAGTAATAGTGCATTAGAATATCACTCTACCTATAAAGGATAGACATACAATTTATATGTCTGTTTCTCCTTTATCGCAAAATCTTGATTTTTGTATAAGCATTAAAATCTGATGGTCCCTTAGGTTAGGAGGCTCTATAAGGAAAACTTACGGTTTTATTTGTCAAAATGTGAATAACAGAAAGAAAAAATATTTCCAAAACATATTCCCCTTGTAAACTATTTGAAGCCCCCTCCCACCCCAACAAATAATGGGAATTGTTAAAACACTTGACGATAAAGCTAATGTTATAATATAATAACAACCAAGGTTCGTAAGGTGAAAATGGCATTACAGAGGTTTTCTCATAACTAAAGACGTACAATAATCAAATGAAGAGTAAGGGAGCACCTATCTATCTCTTTTTCAACTTGAATATGTATGCTTAATTAAGAGAGTATTAATGTAAAGGACCGTAGCTGATGTATTCCATCCTCAGACGGTTCCTCGTGTATATGATTTGTCTGGAATTAATAAATAAATAAAAAAAAAAATCTTTATCAAGTCAACACAGAAAGCGAATCAAAGTTAATATTAACCACACCATATATGGTCATTCCGGACCCGTTGAACCCATGCATAATACTTCACGTCACAGGGATGAAAGTTCATGTCTGATAAAGATTATCTCACGGGTGACATTGTTATTATAGAGGCTGTTTAAAGTGTCAATGTTTTACGTAGTTTTCTCCAAATCGAACTCATCAATAAATTACTTTAAGCCTGTAACAAAGCCTTGTATGATGCAGTGACACCTGCAAAGAAGAAACCTTTGAGCATAGCGATAATGCATGTTATGTACTTACACGAGTCCATGACATTCTTAATCAAAATGTTTGTTGTATTCTTGCTTCTCACGGCACCAGCTTCAAGAAATGCGAATCCACATTGCATAACTGTAAAGAAACGGAACACATTGCTATAGCGTCAGCACACAAACATGTTTAAGTATCGAATTCGCATCAACGTCACATACAGCAAGAACGGTTTTGTTACTTTTAAAATGGACAAAACAATCAGCAACCTGTGACATAAAAACTACAGAAAACCCTAAAACTACTTCACCTATCAATGATATATGTCTAAGTGAACAAATCTTCATGAAGGTCATCAAGTATATATGTCCCAGTGAACAAGTCTTTATGAAGGTCACCAAGTGCATATAGCCCAGGGAACAAGCTTGTATGCAGGTCACCAAAAATATATGTCTCAATGAAAATGTCTTCATGCAGGTCACAAAGTATATATGTCCCAGTGAACAAGTCTTCATAAAGGTCAACAGGTATATATGTCTCAATGAGCAAGATTTCATAAAGGTCACTAAGCATATATGTATCAATGAACAAGATTTCACAAAGGTCATCAAGTATATATGTCTCAATGAACAAGATTTCATAAAGGTCACCACCTATATATGTCTCAATGAACAAGATTTCATTAAGGTCACCAAGTATATATGTCTCGATGAACAAGATTTCATAAAGGTCATCACCTATAAATGTCTCAATTAACAAGATTTCATAAAGGTCACCACGCATATATGTCTCAATGAACAAGATTTCATAAAGGTCACCAAGTATATATGGTCCAGTGAACAAATTTTATGAAGTTCAACAAGTATCTACGCCATAGTTTCTACCAAACTTCAATAAACACGGCAGAAATCGTATCATGCTCGTAACAGTCAAATTTCCTCAGGGTACATTATGGTGTTTTGGCCGTAATTACTCGGTTATTCAATCTCCAAATGTTTGCTAGACGGGGAACAAACCTAATACACTTTTAAGAATTTTCCTATCCAGTCGACTTTATCGAGTAGTTTTCCGGTGTTCCAAAAGCAACCAAAATTCACTGTTGTTGGTCCCGATACCTCAAGAGAGTATTTACTATTCCAATGAATGTTTGCGGTGTCTTAACAATGTCAAACAAGTGCATTAAAAACACATTCAACCTTTCAAAATGGCAACGTGTTTTGGTCGAGCTCATTGAGGAAAATAGTCATAACTACTTAGTTAAGATGCTGTAATCACCAAGAACCAGGTTTTAATTTTCAAGAACGGAATTGAACATTTAATCAAATCGCTTTAACTAAAATAAAGGGGTTGAAAATAGAAATTTAAATCTTCTGTAAAAGAAATAACGATACTGAGAGGAGAGGTTGTAGTACGGGTGGGTGGGCTATGACAAAAAATATCGATAAGGATTATCACACTCTCTGGTAACCTACTGATGACATTCGACGTCTGTTTTTGTATTCTGTTTCACACGAAACATCACATACGACGAACCAAATACAAATTAGCTGACAAGGCCTATATTTACAAATATATTCCTCTTTCAACAATTATTTGAATATTTTCCTCTCCTGGGCAATAAAAAGTCATTAAAACAAATATTCAGTTAATGCCACAACCTTACGAAGTAAACCCACCGCTCTGTAGCTTATATTTGAGGCTTTATGAGCTGATTACATCAGAGAAATCACCACCTTGTCCTGTTATCAGATAGGTCTATACTGGTGGTATACTTATTTGCATGTGCTTAGTATTAGACACAACGCGCACGCTCGCAGAGCGTGTCATTATACCGTGACCAATCACCGTCAGTGATGCGTGCCTAAGTAGCGATGAAAGTCGTGCTATTTTTGTAACCAATACATTTTGGGTGATATGAAGCCGTGCTACTTTTCATACTTTTTATTGATCCATAGGAAGGTCCGTGTTACCAGCGTATATCTCTCGCTTTGATTTATATCTAAAACGTTTTATTTCATATATTTACATTTTGTGCAATATACCTTAAGGGAAAGCTACACAGTATATGGTAAATAACTTGAAAAATAGGAAAGGTAAAGAGGACTACATCGATACCACAACAGCATTATCAGAGATTCCCATAAAACGCAGTCAAACAAACCGAAAACATAAATAGGACTAGAACCACAACAAAGCCCCTTTTCATGGACTAATTAAGAAGTTCGCCAGCCAAACCGAAATGACCTTGCACTGTAACTGCGAATTACTCAGAATTACTCCCTACAGTCACGGGTATGTTTGTTTTTAATGGCAATGTATGGACTCAATGGGGAAACGCGAGCCAACAGATGTTTCTGAGCTTCTAATCAAAATAGTCATGTAAGGCTTGAATTTGGTCAGAAGAAGCATTTCCACTATCCTACTTTCTGTCTACTGATAAAACAAGTTACCCTCTTACCCGTCTATTTAAATCTACTGACCTGTTCGTAAATAGATGTTGGGCAGGTTTTACTGTTACTTTACCTCAAAGACACTGTGTTCCATATACCTAAGTTATTGTTTTCATCTAAATCTTTATAGCTATTCTTACAAGCAGAATTGGTACATCAAATACTACTTTCTTGATAATTCAGGATATATTCACTCTATTACCGAAGTAGCATACTTATCGGTTTTATTTGAAACACAAAGTTTAAGACATATCATTGCGTCAAGCTTAATGCAATGCAAGATATTATGACGAATTATGAATTACTGCTTTCTGGTGTTTCATTGCGGATAGCTATATTCTTCCATCGCTTCGTTTTATTCCTATACATTCAAGAAATAACAAGATAATAGAATATTCTACAATGAGATCATACTGGCGACCCTAAAACTTTCCCATATTCTTATCAACCCACATCTCTCGAATATAAAATTAAAAAATACTGTTAACATTAACTCAATAAAGAGACACTTTAACTAGGTCTAATGACAAATAGGGTTTGATATACACTCCGGGATGTGCGATTTTTCATTCAAATTACAAGAATTTGACATATTTAAAACATGATACAGCGCCTTCGCTACGTGTCGTCGAGAGTATAAAGGAAACCGCCAATAAGTACGTGTCCTAAACAGTGTTACCTCTCTACACACTCCAACTCTTCACCGATTGTCATGAAACTTCACAAACATGTTCAGACACAGCACCTCTTGTACGAGTTGAGTTTCAAATTATGTGGTTAAAAAATAGGTCACTGTTACTAAAAATTGAATTTGATTGAATTTTTGATTTCATCGCTTTACCGACTTATTACATTTCCAAAAGCAACAAAGTTCCACACACTTCTTTACAAACATTACCTCTTGTACGAGTTTGCGTTTTTGACCTTCTGCGGTCATAAACTAGATGACTGTTACTATAAAAAGAGTTGGATGGAAATTGCTCTACAGACTTCATTGCTTATCCAATTGTCACAAAACCTCACACAGATGTTCACAAACATCGTCTGTCGGACGAGATTGCATTTCACGAGGGTGTTTGTATCCTCTACAGCGCCTGTTTGTTATGGATGTGAAAGATAAATAGAATATCAAATGTGTTGCCACTGTTACAAATTTGTATTGAATGAGCTGCAAATCGTATGATTAATTCCACATAGAATCGTACGGACTATGATTTACATTCCATGAACAATTTTATTGCACAGGTTTTCCCGAAATATTTCCTTTAATTTTAAATGTTGTGAATCACCAAAACATGTGTAAGTGATGCAATACATTTTTGTGGTAGAAAACGTGCCTCATTCGTGTTGTTTTTTTCTTTTTAGTAGGACAGGGTCATGTGTAACGCGGATGACATGTGATCTGAGCGAAGGTATTGATCACGACGGCGCGTCGAGACTAGACCCCATTGATAACGGAAGCGTCAAATTATCGTGCACGCCTGTTACATGCACAGAGATAATAGATAGGATACCGATTTTTATACCTTATCATCAATTATCCTTCCCCGCCTGCAGCTAAACAAATGAAATCATATGTATTAAAACGTCGCTAGAACGTACACAATAGTCTTATTCAAACCACAGATAGAAATATTTTTTTTATATATTTACATATATATATATACACCATTTTACAGATAAAATTGCACTTTCTAATACAAGGAAGCCGGTGTATGACTTTGTGTAGATATACATGTAGTACTGACGGGGAAGAGATTGAGAGTGTGCATTTATTTGAGTGTTTTTCTTGTTTAGTTAGAGTTTGATAATATTATTTCCGAGTTCGGTCTGAACTGGTCTAACCTCTCTGACTACCCAATCATTAATGCACAAACTGTGCACTATCATTTTTATCAGTTTTGTTTATCATCAATAGTACCGAATATTGAACAAGAGATGATTAAAAATCACCTACTTCTTGGCTGTTAATGCATACTTCCTTGTCAAATTAGCATTTATACTTTTTCTAGTAATCTCAAATGACCCTCAAAGACAGGTCAATTTTGTAATCCACAATTTTGCAGTGTGGACATCATTGCAAAATATTATACACTAAAAAAGCCTCCCCTCCCCTCCTCTATGTATACTAACAGGCCAGAACGTCTGTATAAAATGCCGATATTTTACATGGGAGTTCCCGTCCGTTGAGGCGTTCTCTGCATTATCAATAGTAAAATTGCCCTACATAATGCTCATCATACAAACCGAACAAAATATTAGGAATACGTTGTGCGTACTAAGTTATGTAAACTAAACAGTTATAAATACTTCTTTCCTTGCATAATCATCCACTGGAACGTTTTCTCTGTCACCGTGGTATTACATCACTCTGTCAGCATATTTCGAGCATTACAAACCCCTGCTGTGCTTTAAACATTCTATTAAATCGCTGAATATGCACCTCGATTGAAATGCACTTGATTTTCTTTCTTCACACAAGCATTGCACTTTCACAGTAAAGAATCTCCAATACATTGGAGGTATACCGTGTAACAGAAAAACAAAAAGAGTAAAAACAGGGACAATCATGTCCAATTCTAACTTTGAACAGTAACCATAGAAAAGATCACCCTTTTTTAGCAAAAATAGTTGTTTCATCATTTGGCCAAAACAAATGTGTTTAAAATAAAGCAAGAACCGTCAGAAACAACACAGAGAGAAGAAATAGGATGTTCCTTGCTGTTTTGAACGTAAATATGAAGATCGGAATACATCTTTTTAATATTTATGATGGTATCTATACCGTGCAATTCAAGTAATATATTTGAACAAATTTGTTTTTTTATATCATCATCAATGTCAAAACGCATTTCAATTCATAATCGATATACAGTTATATACACTATACAAATGAATAAAAATAGAAACTGAAAACTAAGAAAACGCTTACTTCAAATGAGCTTTTCCCAATTTTTACATGTTCCTGAAAGAAAACAAAGGACACAAACCACAGGGTGAACAAATTCTTAATTCAAATCCGAAATCAATGCAACAAGGGGGGAAATGTATGACCAAAGGAAAATGATGTGCTGTTCCTTGAAAAAGAATAACGTTTCGGTACCGTTGGGTAGGCGTTTCTGCTTCAGACACCCGTCGTGTGTATCTTGAACCAATCAAAATAACGGCAAGAGAAAACCGGGGTATTCCGTTGGAAACCATATGAAAACACTTAAGACATTAATCCGAAGAAAAGGTATCGCAAAACGAAATAGAACATCTACCAATCAGACCATGATGACTATAATATAACGTGTCCACCTGTCTCCCATTTCTCAAAAACAAACCTGTGTTGAAGGTTAGCTCGTCAGAATATTCCGTCTATCAAATAGTGATGTTCCGAGCACAACAATAGAGATCGAGTAAGCTACGACGTAACACGCGATAGATGTGGAAGCAATGGTATTACAACAAAGAAAGGGAAAGATAAATCAAGGGTAAAATCAAATTTATAGTTGTAAGACGTCTTTGTTTGTAGTGTTGTAAATGAAGTCTTTTAGACTCAAACAGATACAAACAGCCATCAGCCAATTATGGATACACTTTACTTAGCATTTAACACAACTGATTCGTTTGGGAACTATTTTGATATACGTCACCACTACATCATATAATTAATGTAACCTAAATAACATATCCATCAATCAGAACTTTCAGTTCAGAATAGTATATATGTTAAGGTTGTAGATACAATCATAATAGACAGATGTCAATAACACTTTTTCCAAAAGAATCATTGGTCAGAATTTGATGTGTCAAGGTTGGCCATCAAATATATATATTGTGTCAAATCAATCAAGCACAGTAAAGGCATCCAAAACCTCTCCATTCTCAGTACTGATTGAATGAAAAACACATTTCTATCTTATTATCCTAAACTGGTGTATCCATGACCCTACCTAAGCTGAGGCGTCTTTCGCGTTTTTCTGTGCCGTCACATTGAAAATAATTGAATTAATATTTTTCATTCAATCAGATTACATCGTATTACACATTGTAGTTGATTACAGATGCAATTTGCTCAGAAGAGGGAGAGGGAGAAACAGTATCATTCTGTAACTCCTTTGGGGCAAAATAGGCAAATCTTAATCCCCGGTGCAAGATTCTCAGATTATTAATTCCGAGAAATACTAGAATCGTTTTACTCCAAGGGTTGAGATTCGCACTTCTGGTCTACATGGGGAAGAAACTTTCTATTAATCCAATTGTTATGAAAGTAACTAAGGGTTATCATATTTATCAACGAGCACTTTTCTTTTTATCGGAGAGACGCCATTATTAGCTACCTTTCCTCTAAGAGCGCTGCAATTCCAGCTTTATTAATTTTTTGTCGTCTGTTATAAGGCCATTAACAACTAGGTTCGCAGCGAAAAATTGAGACTCGTTTACAAAGACACAGCAAAGTTCTAAGATGAAATAAGCTGACCCGTTTACAAAGACACAACAAAGTTCTAAGACGAAATCAGCAGACCCATTTACAGAGACACAACAAAGTTATAAGACGAAATAAGCAGATCCCTTTACAGAGACACAACAAAGTTCTAAGACGAAGAAATAAGCAGAACCGTTTACCGAGACACAACAAAGTTCTCGGACGAAACAAGCAAAGACATAAAAGTGAAAAGGGAGTAGGAAATTATAATTTAACCGTGATGTTAGTAAAGAATCGAACAGATTTTAGAAGATTCCTATTCAAATATTAGAAACAAAAACGGAGAAATATATTCACTGATCAATGGCATATAATGTCAACAAGGTTGCACTAACGTGATGTTATCATATAATTCCGTCTCCCTTGGGGAAATAGATGAAGGATTGGTGTTTTGGCGTCGTTACTTCAAATAACACTGGTTCAGCAATTTTGAAAGGATCTGCACCATTATTTTCAATTTTAGTCAATTATAATGCAATACTTTTGCTCTTAAAACGAAAACACAAACTACAAATATATATTGTACGCATATTCTTAACTTGTCAAAAAAGTATGTTTTAACTTTCTAATTGTAGCTTTAAGTTTCATGTTACAAACTCTGATTTATCCCGTCTAGATCAGTAAAATCTTTACAGCATTTGATTTATTTGACAAATCAAACAATCTGTATATCATATGTTTATACATCCATCGACGCATGTAATGAAGTCAAGATTAACCTACTAGCATCACTTGCTTCTATAACGTAAACATGGCATTTCAGGTTACTGGTCTATGTAGTCACCGTGAGTTGGATATGTCAAGTGTATTGCAATGTCGATGGCAACTCTAGGCCAAGACAATGGCATGTCACAACAACTACCGATACTGTGACAACAAATATCATCGTCCCTCAAGGCACGTTCTAAAATACCAAACACTGTCATGATACCATAACAAATACCAATACAAACGTTACAACAAATATAACCGTCAATCAAGGCATGTTCTAGAAAAAAATTGTTTCTGCAATCATGAAAATCTGAGTATAAGATAACTTAATCTTTTTTTAATTTTGTATTATTGACATGAAGTATACATGTTTTGCTTTCCATGTTTACTCCAGTTGTTTGTTAACCGTCAACTCGTCAAAACAAGATAAGCAACGACAGCATAATCAAAGTGTATCCACAATAATTTACTTAAATGTTTAATATATCATTTCTTAGAAATGATTCATAAATTGCAAACTTACAAGTGGTGAACGCGTATGCATGCTATTATTTGTTTTGTGTATCAATATTTTAGCATGTACTGTATAAATTACACCTGAAGGGATCCTACACTAATGCCTACCGTTGATAAAAGACAATGTGTTGCTACCTTGTGCGCTGTGTATAGGACTGCTCAGGATATACATGTATATTCTCTGTACCAATAGATGGTATAGTTTCCAAACACCAGATGTTATGAAGGCGTGTTGGTTTATATTTTAGTTTGGTTGGTTTTTTTCCGAAATAAGCTACGCTCAAAGGTCATCCCCATTAGGCTTAAATGCTCTGAAATTATGCTCTCTAGAGCAAATTTGGGCATATTCTAAAATACATGTTTGTGACAACTGTGACAAATCAAGGGTAACAATGAATTGAATATATGAATTTTAAAAGCAACCAATCATTATCCCATATAAATAAGCGATCCCTTCCTTGGTATCGATTTTTTGTTTCTTAGGTTGCAACATGCATCGACACCTGTTTAGAGAAATATTTGTGAATATGAGAACTTGACATATTAGGCCTGTTTATATCTACAAAAACAAAACAAAATATTGTGAATCATATCTCGGAGACGTTAACAGAAATCCGGTCATTTTAGTTTTCAATAATCAATAACAAGTAAAGTTTAACTTTTTATCAGCTAAAAATACGACAACATTATTTTCACTCTGTATTAGAAATGATGATCAGTTGAATTAGTTCGCAATGCAATACAGCACTCAATATATTTGATTGAAGGTAAGGGGAGAGGTGAGGGTGCTCTTAGAAATATATACAAGCGGAAAAAAGAAACTGTGCATGCCTAAAATGTGTTATAAAAATAAAAGTGCATGACGTAGAACAACAAGGTTTTTCGGGGACAATTTATTTGTTATTTATTAACAGTTGCAATCCATTTTCCACGTTATGGAATCAATAAGTTCCGCTCATGAAAGACGTAAACACAGCAGGGGTCAATAATGAGCCTGAATGCAAGCCTGACAACGTCGACGCATGGAGCCTATCAGACGGTTCAAGAATGCTTGTGGGATGGCATTCCAGGTCTTTACCAACGCTGCAGCCAAATCAGCCAACGTCACCAGTTGATTAGGCAATGCCCGTAATCTGCACTTCATTTCATCCCAGACGTGTGCAATGGGCGACAGATCGGGGGATACAACAGGCCAGGGCAACACGTCAGCGTTCTGCTGGGCCAGAAAGTCCATAGCGACACGTGCTGTGTGTGGCCTGGCGTTGTCCTGCTGTAGCGTAATGTGACGTTGCTGCCCTAGCACGAATGGAACGACGTGGGTCCGGATGATCTCGTCACGGTAACGTAGCGCGTTCAAATTCCCGTTAACAACCACCAGAGGCGTTTTCCCGTTGGCTGTGATGCCGCCCCAAATCATAACGCTGCCTCCACCGAAAGAACGTTGTTGTACCACACACGCGTCACGGAAACGTTCTCCAACGCGACGATACACTCTGGAACGGCCGTCACTACTATCCAGGCGGACTTGCGACTCGTCCGTAAACAAAATGCCTGCCCAATCCCATCGAGATAATCGCAGATGCCTTCTGCACCAGTCCAGATGTGCTACACGATGACGTGGCAGGAGAACTGGGCAGATTGCAGGACGTCGCGGACGGATAGCTCGTTCACGCAATCGGTTCCGTACAGTTCTCAGACTTATTGGTAGCAATCCAGGGATTGTCCGTGCAGTCAAACGTGCCGTTTGGAAGCGATTTCTCAAATGGACAAGCCGAATATGGTTGTCCTGTGAAGTGACGTCGCACGAGGTCGATCGCCGACATTGCCAAACTGTTGATGTCGTCTCCACAAATACCGGATTGTGTTTCGATGGACATGAAAACGTGTAGAGACAACGGCTTGGCCCATACCAGCTTGAAGCATACCAATAATCCGGTGAGCCTCGGCATAGCATTAATCACAAAATAAAACGTTATAATGCTGTTTTTACTGTTCACTGGTCCCAACACAGTGACCCAACAGTTGAAAAATAAACTTTCATTGTCGAATTGGATGGCTGGACGAGAAAAACGTGCAAACTGGTCAACGCCTATAGAGAGCAAACTGCGCGGGAAAAACTGTCAATGACACACGGATAGTGTGTATGTGTCATACTCGGTCATGGGTGTGAATTTGTTATCACAAAACCAGTTTTGGTTTATAGTTTCGGTTTAGAACTGGTTCGTCTTTGGTATTAAAACTGGTTTTTGTTTTACTACTGTTCAAACAAATATCTGGTTTAACATAAAACATGGCTTTAAAACAAATGTGTGGCTGTTCAGCACTAATGCTGATGATGAAACAGCCGCGATTACGTACTCATATCGATAGAAAACTGCTGAAATAACTGTCATAGACATGTATACAATCTACTAATGGATACAAAAACTATCAAAATAAAACTGTATTTGTAAAAAAAAAATGAACAAGCATTTTTCTCGGATACAGTTCGTTGGGTAATTCAAGTAGGATTTTTTTTTTGTCAAATTAATTATCAAAACAAATTTTTCAAAATTGCACATTTATTTTATTGTTTTTCAATATGTCAACTTCATAAAATGCATATTATTTTAATAAATGTATTCATTTAGTTATAATAGAAATGTCTGCGCAGCTGAGATTCCCGTTTAAACAGTCGACACATTGAACAATTCCTCTACATTCGCTGCATTCTACCATCGCTCTTTCTATCGACGCCATCATTGATTTGGAAACTAACTTCAAAACCACAACCGGGTGTGGTTTGATCAGTTTTTCGAACCGGCTTTAAACAAATGAAAACCCAGTTTCATTTTAAAACTAGATTGAGACTGATTTTCATTTTTAAAAAAAGGGTTTACAAAACAAGTTCGAAACTAAAACTACTTTTGCGATAACAAATTCGCCTCGTGTTTCCTGTTCGTTTGATAAGTAACCAAGAAACACAAATAACAAAGGGAGATTATTATATAACTCACGCCCTGTTCAGGCTGCTCTACATTTCGACGGTAGTATGTTAATCGAAAGGGTTGAGACACATTCTCAGAGTAGTCTTTATCGGGGACTGTACACAGACATTAAGTCAGACATTATTTGGCGGGAAAATACCCTCAGGGAATAGACCTAAACAAATTAAACTAGACGGCATTCCCGGCAAACACCACAGACGGCATTGAAAACATGGTCAAGACGAAAACACCACAGACGTAATCCAACTAACAATACAAATGCCCCAAAGGAGGAAACACCTACTTTGAAAATTGAGACAAATAGAACTGGGGTTATAAATCGTGTCAGGTAAGAGAACAAATCTCTTATCCAGGTGACGCAATCGTCATGCAAATACGAAAACCTTTTGACACATTTTCATGATAAAGGCTCAAAATTCAAGATTGCATAGATTCGATAATGTACCCCGGAATAATCAGTATGGCACTGGTTCCGTATTCAACATTTAAAACAGGCCCGAGAACATGTCCATTTATAATATTGATTCATGTACGTGTAGTGAACCCAGTTCCATATTCAACGTTGAAAATGGACCCCAGGACATTATGACGCCTTTTTTATGTACAATATCAAAACATGTGCAGCTGATCTTTCAAATTATTCAAAATGAAAACGTTCCTTAACCCTCTAAAGGTGGGGTCAACATTTGGCCCCCACTTTGATTTCCTTTATTCTTTTGCCATATGTTGATACATAAAAATGATCAATAACTGCATAAATGATTATTCATAATTGTTACTGATACATATGTAACCGTAGTGGACCTCCTTGCATAACACCAGGTTGGGTGACGGGGATATCCTAACAAAATGACCAATAAATATCACAGGCAAACGTTAATTTGGAAATGAATTATGATAGTATATAGTGAATAAAATCACTGTTATTTTGATACTAAATATGTCATATTGGTAGACATGAAGTAAGCGTAGTGATACTTTTAATTGGAAAAACATTTTTCACAAAATTTAAAATAAAACTAACATTGTCAACTTGTCTTTATATAGTCACAATGGTAATCTATATTTTAAACTTCTTTAAAAACTTCCTATATATGTATTATGTCTACTGAATCATTTTTATGTAATATCAAAACCGGTAATGTACTTTTTTAGCATGCCAAACATGATCAATGCCCAATTTCACATAACCTTGACGATTTGACTATCAATGTTTATTACGATAAATACCGATACATTTTCTGTTTTTGTATCATACTAAAACACTTTATTATGTTAGGCATGTTTTCAAGTTATGTGCAGCAGTAATACCTCTTGAGTATGTATTCTGTCATAGTAATCTTTCCTCTTGAGAACTACTTTAGGTTTGAGATTATGTTACAGACAAAGCTATGCAATTATCTAAAAAGAAAAAATATAAAAAAAAATCTTAATAACAAAACTAGTATACACTTTATTATACCCCCGCAACGAAGTTAGGGGTGGGGGTTGGGGTGGAGGGGGTGGGAGTATACTGGAATCAGCTTGTATATCCGTCTATCTGTCAACTCATTCTAAAGTAGTGGACAAATTTCAACGAAAGTTTCCAGATATGATAACTGACACTTGAAGTTGTGCATCCAGGTAGTATATTTTCACTCTGATATTTTTTCCCTCCAAGTTATTGCCTTGTGTTGAAAAGTCTGTCTGGCTATGTCCTCCAAAACTAAGGTGTCAATTTCAACGAATGTTTCCAGATATGGTAACAACCATCTGATGGTGTGCATCCAGGAATTCTTTTTACGGAGTAATGGCCCTTTGTTAAAAAAAACTTGTCCAGACAACTCCTCAAAACCTTTTGGGCCAATTTCAACGGAAGTTTACAGATATGGTAACTGCCCCCTGACATTGTGCATCGAAGAAGTATGTTTTCATTCCGACCCTTTAAAAAGGAGTTATGGCCTTTTCTTGAAAAAAAACTTTGTCTGCCTCTTAAACTTCTGGGCCAATTTCATGAAAGTTTACAGATATGGTAATTACCCCCTAATGTTTTGCATGAGGATAGTATTTGTTCATTTCGACCCTTTTAAGGAGTTATGGCCCTTTGTTAAAAATCTTTGTCTTGATAACTCTTCCTTAACTACTAGAACGATTTCAGCAAAAGTAGGTCATCTAGGCTAACAAGATGTGGTATGAAAGTATGTTTTGGCATAGGGAGGGAGTACAAGAAGTATGTCAGTGACATAAATGCATACATAATTACTGGTGGGAGACTATGGATTAATTTGCAATGTTTTGCCTTAGTTAGCCTTTAGATTACAGTTCTGGTTTATATAGGAGCGGAGGTTTTAGTTAATCTTTGGCATACAGTTCTAGTTATTATTTTTGTAGCCTTTTGACTATTCATAAAACAAAATATGAAGGGATACTACACTATTTTATATCGTTAACTCTAAATAAATAAAGCAAGGAAAGATACCCTTGTCTGACTCCCCATACAAAAAAAAACATTTCGGCACATTTGGTTTTTGTGACCTTGAACAAAGGTCAAGGTCATCAAAATTAACAAAACTTAAATTCATTTACATGAACAACCTTCTCAACAAATATCAACACCCAATGACCTTTAGTCATGAAGAAACACAGGTTAAAGGAAATGTGGAAAGAAAGCTGTTTTTCTTTTTTTGAACCAAAAGTAGTATACGACAAATTTACCGGTTTTCATTTTTTTTTGAAATTCCTGATGTTGAAAGATATTATTGGCAGCCAACTTTTTAAAAAGTAAGAAAAAAAGACTAGTTTTAGAACTTTATGAATTAACGTGTCAAAAATGGCAAATTTATCATAAGAAATGAAATTTCACATATGTTTCTGCTTAATTCTTAAATAAAAAGAACAATTCTTTATTGAAATAGTGTAATATTCGGTATCAAAATAACAGTTGAATTACGTTGCACTCGATGATGATATATTTTTATAGTAATTGTGCCATTTAAATGCTCTAGGAGGAATTGTATTACTGCACCTTTAACACCCACACAAGTGTAAGTCAATGAGGTCCCATTTATCATCAAATGAATTCTGAAACTAACTGTTCCTGATTTAAGCTTCCTATACCCATACCTTTATGGATTTATCTTGTTTTGAAATTCCAAGTGGGGCCCGACGCTAATGTTTAATCTCCATAGGTGTTGACCCTACCTTTGCGCAGCTGTCAAAATATGTTTCTGTTCACTAAACTTCATGTAGCCCTCTTTACACGTTCGGCCGTCTAACCGTAAACCTTTTGGTGGCCGAAAAACAGACTACGAGAGTTTTCCCTACTTTTATCATACAATCACAGAAGATGTGATTATAACGGTACACTGTAGCTAGCACGGTAAATATTATAATACAGTAACTAGAGATATCACAGTGACTTGAGTTATTACAATATCTAGAAATATTACAGAAGCTAATGTTTTTTACGGAAACTTAGTACAAAGGTCTCTAATGTTATAGTATCTAGATACATTACGGTACATGTAGCTAGAGATAGTACTGTATATAGTTTATTACTGTAGCTAGCGTGATTGCAATATCTCAGAGATATTACGATAACTAGTGACATAAAGTTTCTTGTGTTATCATGGTATCTAGAGATAATATCGTAATTAGTGATATACAGTAACTTCTGTTATTATGGTATCTACGGATATTACGGCAACTAAAGTTATTTCAGTAATTAGAGATATTACGGTAACTACTGTTATGTTACTATCTAGAGATATTACATCCTCGATATCCAGTATTACGCTCATTAACGATCTGTGCAGAGAGCGAAAGCGAGCGCAATCCCTGGATATCGAGGACGGAGATATTACGGTAAATAGTGTTATTTTTTTATCTAGAGATATTACGGTAACTAGTGTTACATGTATTATTGCATCTAGAGATATGACGGTAACTACTATTATTATAGTATCTAGAGATATTACGGTAACTAGTGTTATACAAAATAGAAGATATAAGAAACTTTATCTAACGTCGCTATTATTGCGACAAACATGTAAAATAACAATAACATATTATATTACAAGTAAAAGGGAGATATAATCACATATGCATGTATCAATAAAAAGCAGTAATAATCATCACATAAATAGAAAGTATCCATATCCCAGGTTTCTAGAGATATGACGGTAAACACTGCTATTATGGTATCTAGATATATTACGGTAACTACTGTTATTTTAGCATCTAGAGATATTACGGTAACTACTTCTATTATGGTATCTAGAGTTATTACGGTAACTAGTGATAAAACAGTAATTAGTGTCATCACAGCAGGGAATGTTAATTACGGCAGCGTGTGATGTTACGGCAGTTAGTAATATTATGACAATGATTTTAGTATTATAACTGGCCTCCTAGAGGTCTCAGAGTTTCAAGTCCGACGGTGAAAATGTTTCCCCTAGCCGAAGCTACATCCTCTACAAGCAAAGTTATTAATCAGCTGATATTATATTGGCCCAGTTATTAGGCCGAAGTCTGTGTTCGGCCTCGAGCCAATATCACAGACCAAGGCTTAATAACTGGGCCAATATGATATCAGCTGATTCATGACACTTTAATTAATTAACAGTGAATACTTTGAATACTTGAATTTAAATGATAGTTCAAGAATTAAAAAAAGTAAAACAATTTTATTTCATACTTGTCGGCATTCTCCGAATCAGTTCTTTACCCGTAGAAACAATGTCGGATGGAAAATCATACCTGTTTATGCCTTCAATTAATACCCTTAACATATCCTCCCCAGTTTTATATGTTTATCACCTGCCCTCTTGATCAGCGACTCATCCCTCACGTCCATTGTTGTTGTTTGTGTTGACGCGGGACGGTACGTCAAAAAGAATCAATAACCACAAGAAAGTCCGAATGAATAGCACGCTCGATTTGGCGCATTTTTCATATTGGCTGAGTTGAGAGTCTGCCAATATCGGGAAAAAGTCGGCCAATATCATATTGGCCGAGTTGTGGTAATTTCATCAATATAGGCCGAGTTTGGTTGTAATATTGCTTGGCCGGAAAAGACATACGAATGTAATATATTAGATAGCTAATTAACATATCACGTACAAACGGACATCCCGAAGTGTTTCGTCAAAACACACTCAAGCAGTTACTATTGTATGATGTTATTGTATTATTTATAACATATCATAAATCATTATATATATCATAGATAATTAAATCTGTCAATAACAAATCACAGTAGCGGAGAAAGCGTAAATAAGAAAGCGATTCTAGAAATACAAAAAAAAAGGAATCATTTGTTTGAATATTAGTCTGACAATGCAGAAAGCCAATCACGTAAACATTAATGTAAGACTCGTCAGTGATACTGCCAAATCACCAGAATAAAAACCTTACGATAACAATAGTCCACATGTATCCAAAAACATTATACCAATCAAAGACTAATTTATTACATAATTTTGCAGTCTCAGTATCAATTAATAATAATATCAATATTTTTCTCTATTGTAAAAATTAATTTTAAAACTTCAAAAATATATTTACTTACATAAAACGCACATCCCCATAATACAGAGAAAAAAGATATCAACGTTGGCTTTAAATTGTTCTATTTGTGTCTGTAGAGGCGCTAAAGTGTCCATATCCGAGGAATTGTTCGCCATCTGTAATGGTTTGTAATGATAGTCTGCGTATAACACGAGTTTCCTTATCCACAGGAGTTTGATTGTAGCAGTAGTCCTAACGGTTTCAAGGTCGGTGTAAAGAGCCACCCAAGCCCGTCAGTCACACAGGTAAACTGGAGAAACATACCTGTACCGGCGTTCTACACACGCGAGCGGATCTTCTCCGTAAAGGGAAGTAATTGCATTGCATGCATGTGGTTGGACACTTACTTTCATACGTCATGATCATCTGCAACAGGTACAGGTGCGCTCGCTAGATTTAACACTTACGGTTAGCTCATGCGTAACTCACCTGTTGCAAATATAAATAAATACACTGTATATTAGATATGAGTAAATCTACTAGAGTACGATTTAAATATGTACATGATGCACTAGCATATAGCGAGATCGATTCCGTTCAGGACCATTTTAACGACAATCTTCAGTATAGCCAGGCCCATTCCAACGGCCGTGTTAGGAAGATCAAGGATATTTAGATTCATGTTGTTATCACAAAACCAACTCAATGCTATTAAGAAATATCTCTTGGTGTGCCAACTTGATAGAGTTTATAACCTCCATCAAGTTGTTATAAAACATTATATTTCAATTCCAATCAAAAAACCAGTTTTTGGCATTTTACTAAATGCTATTATACTTTGGCATTTGAATAAATGCTCTATTACACAATAAATTTCTTAGTGTCATTTTTAGCAAAAAAAATAACATAGTTTTCCGGTGTGCTTTAATTTTAAAGTAGTTCACATAAAAACGATGATGTAATTGTCTTTATGTTCGCATTAAGTAATTTATAACTTCTGTTTTCATATTTAAACATTTTTACTTATGAGGCGGATATGTAATCTAATAATAATTGGGTTATCTCCCTTGTGACTTTCAGCAGTGTGTCACGTGAATAAGTTGGAATACGAAGTCACGTGACGTCAATCGTCATCTTCTGAATTTGCATGATTTTATATGCCCACCTCCACAAATGACTTCCTCCCTTTTAAATAAAACCCCTTTTGCTAAATGCTTTTAGACTTTGGCATGGCCAATTATCTTATATCTAGTCCCACCTATTTTGCCTATAACATTATATTTTAATTCCAATCTAAAAATCTTTTTTTTGGTATTTTTCTAAATGCTATTAGACTTTGGCATTTCAATTAATGCTATATTACAACAACACAATATATCAACATGATATATCTAATGTTCACAACACTTCGAAAGTAAAACATATATAAGAACATATACTTAAATATATTGCTTATCTTATAGAGACTATCGATGTTGGTATTAAAACATTGAAGTAAGTTGGGGATGAAGCTCAATAATTTTAGATCTTCGAATGCGTAAAAACCCACTGGACTCCTATAAATTCATCTAACAAAGGAAATTATACTAACATTATTGATGTACCTATGAATGTTTTATATGACTTATTCAAAAACTTAACGTAAGCGTTGAATGTAAACGATGTTTAGGCAATGATTCAAAAATCTTCATTCGCCATTTTGATTATTTCCTAAATTTGACCACTTCCGCTGGAGCGAAAAATTGATAAAAGTGCAGGATTTTCATGTAACATCATTGGACAACAACCTTTCACCCTTTATGAACCATTTTTTGCGACAAAACCTATAAATGTATTAATTATGCAATTTTGTTAGCGTTTAAAATTGGTTGCTATGGCCGCCATTTTGCCTATTTCTTAATTTTACCACTTCCGGTGAAGAAAAACGCTATAATCAATTATATTGTATCAGGAAACTACAATTTGAACTCTTAATAAAACCAAATTTTGTGAAATATCTACATCAATGTATTTGTTATGCCAGAATTTTATGGCAAAATCTTGTTGCTATGGCCGCCATTTTGATGACGTCATCAAATTGACCCAGACGCGGTTGTCAGAATGACAACAAACTTTTTTTGATTTAGGACACCTAAACTTTTCAGAAAATCACCACCTCTAGCTTCCTTCAAAAAATCCCACGGGATTCCCTTAGGGACTCCACTAATTGTTAACTTCTGTATCTGTCCTTTGCGTGTCCATATTCCTGTCGAGCTAACTTACACTCAGCATTATCAAACCGCATCAAATCGGGGTTTAAAACGTTCTTTAAACATATCAACACGATATCGATATATTTACGCGAACCGTTGGGCAAGTTAAGGTGTTTCTGTCAGAACCGTTTGTATGACCCTTCAGAATCAATAGTACATGTATTTTCAAATGAATTCAACATTACGCTATCCTACGTTTTAACATTTTAACCTGGCATCAGATATTATATATATTTATATGTCTTTCTGGAATACTATCATATAAGTCTGTTTTACAGTAAGGTATCAATGACTATGTACAGTTCGGACTACAAATGACTAAACTTTAACACCAAGAAGCTGGTTAAAACTGTTTAAACCACTGGATGTAAAGATTACATAAGCGCCAACACTCGCATTCCTACAGGCAAGACAACCCAAATATTTTTGTCACCAGTCTTCCGTTACAAACAAAGAGGCCGAGGTGTGTGCAACCTTTACCAGCTGCTTACCAAAGTTGTTCTAATTAGAATATTTAGTACCCGGTACTTTTGGAATGCTTACGCCATCAGAATACTTTATACAAAAATTGTTTCAGCTATTTCCTGGAATACCTTATCTCTGTTTATCAATGTAAAATCATCACCTGATTGTGTTATGTCGTTAAAACCGACCAATGAACACAACCACCAATAGAGGCGACTCGTATTCAGTGATCCGCAATTTTATAGTTTCATCCTCGCGATCGAGATCACAATTTTTTAATCCAAAATCTTATATTTCGAACTTTAACCATCAGTTGACTTGGCGTTGTTTCAATCACCGACAGACGGGCGTCCATACTACGCAACAGATTAAGTACCTTTCTCATAAGTCCATGAACCTTAATGACGTTGATGTTTACTGACAAGAACCAGAACCAGAACCGTCACACTTGAAACGACAGGTTCTGTCCCATCGTCACCATACAGAGCATCCCTTCACTCAGATCAATGCTGGACAATGTTGGTTTGAGCTCCCCAATATGTGCGTGTGTGCACGCACCTGCTTTATCACATGGACAGCTCTGTCGCTATCACCCATCGGTGTACTCGGCAAGCTCACGTCCTTGTACCAACTGGACAGGAAATCACTGCACCACATCACTTTGGCTAAATGGCAGAACTATTCGCCTGTGCGAGAAAGGTAATGGTTCTGGCCTTAGCCAGGACAAAAGACTTTTCATGTAGTAGTTGTTATTCCCTGCTAAGAGTTTGAGGTGAAGCCTTTTACAGGTTTACCCGATGTACGTATGTGCCCTAGGTACCCTGGGCATAGTACATACAGTTTCGCGCTGCAAGGAAGCAAATACACAAAGGACGCTTTACACTATAACCAAAACCAACCAAAGACTTAAAAATGTATTACAAAGATAAACATTGATATTACTGGACCATACACAAATAGGAAAAGGGGCATTATATATAGAGAAAAAAGAACATTTCGCTTATATTTAGAACCTCCTACTGCACCATACAGCATAAAGTGCTTTATTAATTCATTTTTCGGAGGCAGACCCAGAAACACCCTAATCCCATTGGTAGGGAGAGTTTGCAGCTCGCTTGGTCGAACAACATCACTCCTAATGAATATCTTTCTAGTCCAAGCTGTGACAAAATGGGTTTACCCAATAGTTAATTTAATTAATTCATGTGATTAATTTATGTTAGATTCATCATATCTTTGGATTGTAAGTCGTGTGCTAGTCGGGTCAGTAATGTGTCAGGTAACAGTAGCCTAAAGGGTACATGTAATACTTAGAGTAATTATAGTCACATAGGTATGTACATGTACCAAGAATTTATGATTACAGGTTTCCAGATGATGGCTGTAGGCAATGATGTAACATATTTACTGGAAAACGTATTTAACGGGGTGCATCCCCATATTCAGGGAGTCGGGAATTGGCCATGAGTATGGACAGGTCAATTTGGACCCAGGTTCAGAGAGACAGTGCATGGGGAGTGTGACCATGGTTTGAACACAGGCCTGGTTACTTAGCTCGAAGTCAGAGACACAACGTGAAGTATTACCATACGTAGATGAGATGTTGTAACTACCTGTACATGTACCTGTAATGAGATTGTTGATGAACGCCTATGAAAAAACATTACTATTGTCAACTGTTACGTGTGTTTACGGCTGCTGTGATTTTGTTGACTCACTCNACCCCCCCGAGAGTTAAAAGATTATTTTCCCATTTTCAGTTAAATCCATCAGAAATTTAAGTAGATATCAGTACTCGATACAATAAACTCTCAGGATGACCACCAGAGTTCGTTACAAGTATGTATAGTGTTTTTTATGAACATGTTAATTACTTCGATTTATTATTTCCGTTTTTTATTAATTTAGGAAATACTTTCACCTGAAGGCGGCATAAATGGATATTTTTAGACGGAACGAGATTCACTTTCTTGACGCTATATATTAAGGAACACTCTAAAAATGTCCATGTATTATGGAGTTGAATTAATTATAAATGTTTTCCTCCATTTTTCAGCCATTAGTGAAAGTCAAGTAAGTATGCAAGGGATATGAATCAATATGTAAAGTGTATCCGGTAGTGAAATGAACTGAATTGAATAGAGAATTCTTTTGATAGCAAATGAGACCTCCTTGATGAAAACTTATCTTAGCGTCAACAAACTTTTCATATGCTCAATACCTGTTTTAAATGGGTCATTTAGTCAAGTGACAACCTGAAAATCGAGTCGATACTGAAAATATCTGCTAACGAAATTTTTCGTTGTGGATAATGACCTGACCTGACGCCAACGTCCAATGTAGTCTCTTTCATCTTTTGGGAAAGCCTGTGATAAAAATAGCTACGATAGAAATAGCGCAATATCCGGGCCTTTCAGTCAGAAGTAAACATTCACAGCACTACGCTGTCGACCGACAACACAGTGCCAGTTACGAGTCTGAGTATACAATACATAGCAAGTAAGAATATAAGTATCATAACATATACCTCTAATAAGATATTTTTATTCATATTTGCATTTGAATAAAAAACGAACAGGTTAAATTAGAGCTTACACGCAATGAGAGGGTGCCACAGGGAGAATTCCAAACCGCAGAAAGTACGATATCAATAGATCACTCGATCATTTATAACGATGTTTGAGCTTAAGATGATGTTGGAAGATGATTTTGATTCAGAATAAATGCATGTACTTGTATTCCAGAGAGGCTAGGTGAATAAAGCGAGAAGTTACCTTCTCTGCTCGGCTGGAAAGACATTTTTGTTAGTTAGAAATTCACCGACAGCTAAAACGTACGGCTGTACAGTAAAGGATTTCTCCATTACTGATTAAAAACGCCAAGAAGACATTGTCTCTTGTCAATTTTTCGACATAAATTGTTCATTAAGAGTATCAAATTATAGAATCATGAAGAATTTTGTGACAACGTTATAAAATAAACTTAATTCACTAAATTGTCCCTTCAAGTGACAAAAATATTATTCAATGCTACCATCATTTTATAAGATACATTCAAACTATTATATGTAGCCAAATATGACACTCTTTGATGACAATACTAAAACTGTGTAAACGTTTAAGAATAATTTGACATTTCTACTACAAATGAAAGTTTTCTCATTTCGGTAATATTAATAAACCAGGATTCTTCCAAGTGCGAAATAGAACATTTCTTGCCACATGAGGATTTAAGAAAAATAAAAACAGGTATATTTGGGTCTACGTCTGGGTGACATTCAGCGCTGCAAAGTGTATACTCTCGTCATTGATTGAGGAAGGGTTGCTCTACTGAATGCATGTTACAGATGCTGGACATAACCTACAGCTTTCGCGTCAGTGACCTATAATATGTATACAGGTTAAGTAGAACTGTTTCGTCCACAACCTGATAACTAAAAGTATCCCATTTACTATACTTTCGACGATACACTGTTGTAAATAGATATTTATTACTCTCTTTCTTTAAGCTTGATATACGGTTTCTCCAATATCATACGCCATTTCGATGTTTTAAAGTTTTTCTCAGTCATACCACAATTTTTCCATATTCATAAGGTTGACGTTAGCCTCGTGCTAAGACACCAGTACCGTCGCCTGATTATTTATAGAATTAATGTGAATTGACTGGCAAATAATGACGTGGACACAATACACATTTCATGAAGTAAACAGCACGCTGAGGGCAAGCTTACATAAACCTCATGAATATGGAAAAAAATACAATATGAATATATACTTTTTATCATGATTTTTGTAACTTTCTCGAAACAGCAACATCAGTTCACAGCATAGATAACCCTTTTTTTCGATAATAATTGAACATACATAACATTACAAAATGAAATTAATCGCTTTTAAACATTTTTATATTGACCAATCAGAGCGGTTTTATTATTATTTTCTGCATTAAACGCAGCAGATTTTCTGTTCAGATACGTATGAAGCGTCGGTAAATTAAGTTGTTGTTGGGTACATCTATGGTACAGAAAGGTATTAACATAACTATTTAATTGGTTACATTTTTGTCAGCAAATCGTATCAGATAATATCAGCAGACTGTAGATTTACGTTGAGTAGCTCAATCAAAATGACACGCAACATGTTGTCAAGCTTGGCGTCGTTAGAATATGGCGTCAAAAATTGAACTTGTGAATTCCGCACTTCGCTGACGCAGTAGTATTTTCGCTATAATGTTTTCGCTGTAGCACTTCATAATGTGATCCATACACATTTCAATATTTCTAAGTGCTTTTTATGTATAGCCTTTGTTACTGTACGTAGTAACAGTGACACTGAATCTTGTTAATGACGTTAGGTACATGCACGATTTGTATTACACATTTACTTGTTTCAGTGCATCCTTTGTATTCTACCATCTTGGTAGAAACGCCCAAATATCACAGTGATATTAAAGAGTGTTCCACAAGTGTACTTTAAATTAAACATAAATCTCAAACAAACAAAAACAAAAAACATACGACAAGTGCTTGGAATGTAAGACTGAGAGATCCCTAGCGACTGTTAAGGCCATCGTTACACATTGTGTCTATACATTTATCGAATGTCTTCCCTAGAATATGAGCGATATAAACACACTATCCTGTGTCCATGTCACCGCAGTTGAATACAAATCCACACCCTTTCTCTATTTCTTCGTCTGTAGTTTGGCCAAAGTTTACTACCGTGTGCCATCTCTAGATCTTTGTATAAACTACGTTCAGTTCACATCCTTAGGCATCAGCGCATTTAATCATCTCCTTAATTTTTCAAAATATTAATCTTTGTATTTATCAAATATATCTATATTATGATTCGCAAAAACATGAAAATCATAAAAGGAACCATAACTGACACGATTTGATTCCAAAGGAATGCGAGGAATGCTTTGTTGACAGAAATAGAATAACGATGTTTTCTATTTTGCTGCCAAATTAAGGTATTGGGTTTCTAAATTATTAAACTTAAAACGAGGCCTAAATGACATAATTATACATAACTTATCCACTTGGTTGCATGTTATTAAACATCCTTTCATCTCTTGTAATCTACGTTGTAATAGCATAAAAATCGTCACAAATATAGAAGACTCGTGTTACAATTAAGTTCTTACGCTTTTAAGCAGTCATTTAGAACCGGTAAGATATGAGTAAAATAGTTCACCACACAAAACTTTAACAATCTTTACCCAGCATCTGTTGTTTTTCTGCCTCTTAAACACGTGATGTATACCATCTGTGACCGTCTTCTGATATAGCCAATCCTCACGGATTGACACTTTGAAACATTACGGAGACCAAATTGAAATTAATAACATTGTATCCACCTATTTGATATATATATATATATTCATATTATATAAAGAAAAAATCTTAACAACGAGTCTTTGATACTTTCATCTCTTCTAGGAGATTCTCCTAGAAGAGATGAAAGTATTAAAGACTCGTCCGTAAGGATCATTTTTCTGATTTATAATATATATTCATATATATATACTTATATATACTTTATAACACGTCATGTTCGTGGATACTTTCCTTCGTGGTTTGGAGCCATTTTGATCGTTTCGTGGTACAAACTGTCGTGGATATCCTACATTAACAAACAGTAGGCTCATATTATTGAAATTCGTTGTATTCATTTTCGAGGTTCAAGAGCAACCACGAAAACCATGAATGTTTATACACAACGAACATTTCATGTTATACAGTATATAACAACAGAATATCAAAGTGTTACCAAATCGTATTTTGAACTCAGAATCGATGAAAAATTGGGAAACCATAAAAATGGAAAGTAGAATAAGACCGGATTTTCTGTAGGGTAAGCATCTTCGTATCATTAAAGACGCAAAACGTATCAATCTAGGTCATATCAAAATGATGTAATGTTCTCAAAGTGAGAATTAGGATAGCGACAACAAAACCACTAGAACATATAAACAGAATGGGCATAACCAAAGACGCATGCAAACGAATATTTCCCTCTGGAATCATGATGGCGACCATATTTTAAGGCTTCTTCAGAAACCTACATAAAGTTTGTCCGTCTGCATTCGACATCTCTCGTGGCAGTGTGAATGTTCCCAACAAGCCCGTTAGTATGAAACCAGCTGTAACAGGTAAGCAGAGTAGGTGGGAGATGTGGGTGTTACTACACCAGACTATCGAACTTATGAATAAAGGATGCAAAATCCGCTTGAAATGTATTGACCTAGAGTCTTGTTGAATATATTACATGCTCTTAGCTATTTCAACATTTCATAGTCCGGAGTATTAGAATGATAAATGTATTCAGTCTGGAAACAAAGTTAGGTTTACTATGGAAAATTGCATTTAATCTAACTGATATAAAAGACTCTGACTTAAGACCAGAAGACCCAAAACATTAAAACATGTCTAAACAGAAAACCAGACGATGTCAACAAATTACCGAGCCACTCAAAGACAGCTTGAAAGTGTCATCTTGTCACAATACCTTGGCATTGTAGCATGACGGTCCACTTGGTCACATTATTCTGACGACAAGGGTTCCTGTGGAGACTGACGACAGGGGTTCGTGTGGAGACTGACGACAAGTGTTCCTGTGGAGACTGGGAACATGTGTTCCTGTGGAGACTGACGATAGTAGTTCCTGTGGAGACTGACGACAGGGGTTCCTGTGGGGACTGACGTTAGGGGTTCCTGTGGACACTGACGACAGGTGTTCCTGTGGAGACTGACGACAGGAGTTCCTGTGGAGACTGACGACCGGTGTTCCTTTGGAGACTCACGACATGTGTTCATGTGGAGCCTGACGACAGGTGTTCCTGTGGACACTGACGACAGTTGTTCCGGTGGAGACTGACGACAGGAGTTCCTGTGGAGACTGACGACAGGGGTTCCTGTGGAGACTGACGACAGGAGTTCCTGTGGAGACTGACGACAGGGGTTCCTGTGGAGACTGACAACAGGGGTTCCTGTGGACACTGACGACAGGTGTTCCTGTGGAGACTGACGACAGGAGTTCCTGTGGAGACTGACGACAGGTGTTCCCTTGGAGACTCACGACATGTGTTCCTGTGGAGACTCACGACAGGGGTCCTGTGGAGACTGACGACAAGTGTTCCTGTGGAGACTGACGACAGTGGTTCCTGTGGAGACTGACGACAGGTTTTCCTGTGGAAACTGACGACAGGGGTTCCTGTGGAGACTGGGGACATGTGTTCCGGTGGAGACTGGCGACAGAAGTTCCTGTGGAGACTGACGACAGGAGTTCCTGTGGAGACTGACGACAGGTGTTCCCTTGGAGACTCACGACATGTGTTCCTGTGGAGACTCACGACAGGGGTCCTGTGGAGACTGACGACAAGTGTTCCTGTGGAGACTGGGGACATGTGTTCTTGTGGAGACTGACGACAAGTGTTCCTGTGCCGACAGGATTTAACTCCCACCTCATAACATACGGTTACATGAGGACGATATCAACAGTCTCATCTCACTGAAATAGCATACCCTGGGCATGGTAGCATGACTATCCAAACGGTCACATTATTTCAAAAACATGGGTTCCAAAAGAGATACTTCAGAAGGGAAAGGTATTTACGACAAAGAAGACAGAAGCTGTTGGGGATAAACACAGATCGATCATTCTAAGAATTTTCCAAAATATATGTTGAAAAACAGGTGCAAAATAGATATAGAAACAAACCTGTTTTGACTTATGTACAACTATGTTTTATTACGCATGAACCGCCATGCCAAATTTCAACTTTCTGCTTAAATTCTGACTTTTTGTCGTAAAAATAGAATTTCAACACTTTTACCAAATTTTTTAATTTCAGGTTTTAGAGAAAACTGTTTTACTTAAGGCGAAAACACGTTAAAATCAAGTTAATCGAGAAACGCCCTGGAAGTACTTACCCCGTCAAGCCAAATATTTCCATATATCAAAGCATATTATCAAAAAGTTTTTTTAAAAAAAGTATATAAACTGTTCAAATAAATCTTTAGAATGTTGAGAGCAAACTTATTTCTTTTATTGATGACATGTTTTATTGTCTCTTATTTAATTAAGACACTTTTGTTTTCTTGTGGACACTTTTATTGACTTCTGGTGATAGTTCTGTAATTGTCTATTGAGATTTTTCTTGTGAACACGTTTTACGATCAGGACATTTATTTGTTTTCAAAAAAATGTTGGATTATTACAACATTTGTTATCCATTCTTGTTAGCCCGGGCGCTGGGGGTCATAATGTAGCAGGACAGCGAAGAACCCAGTGAAACCCAAGTGGTCGGGCAGGTGAACCCATAACTGTTCACGTTCGATCAGGGAATCGAACCCCGGCCGCCTTGTTGAAAGGCAAGTGCGATATCTACTGCGCCATCCGACTACCATACCACCATTAAGTTAAATCACTTCACAATTTTAAAACCTCATTTTTTAACAGAATAAAACAGACTTAATAATCTACGATTACATTTTTACTGTAGTCAGATTTTTGGTTATGGATCTGCCTCATGAAAACGTCTCTTCCTGTGGAAATTAGAAACTTGGAACTTTGAAATGAATCTGTTAAAGTACACAGCATCCCCTATATTGACCACGTGGTGAACCAGACGTTATTAATTTATTTATCAGCATGTTGCATCTTGATATTGATTTTTAAAATACGCCAAAGTGATTTGTATCAATATTATATATTTTAACTGAATATGACATCAAACACAGGGTTCTTCTGATGCTTAATAAAAATCAATGTATCTGATTTATCGAGACCCAACCGAAATCAGTTGTTTACTTTAATCTGGAATCGACATTTTTTTAAAGTTACATCCGACCTTTCTTTACTTTATAACGTACAATGTTTTGGCGTACACTTAGCATGTTGCTAATTCCCTGCACAGTCTACGCAAAACACTTTAAGAATGAACTAACTGTTTCTGGACCAACGTTGTCATGTTATAATGGATTCTAGAGAAGTAGTTCCATTTTTGCTGAATTTCTACAACTGTTTGGAACACTTGAGATATAGACTTTCATTCTATTGACCTTTATTACTACTGGTGAGTCCCTACGAATGGAATGACCATATGATACAGTATACACAGAAAACATGCAACAGATGCTTCGTTACTCCGTGCACTGTATGTCGAGAATTAAAACTATCTTATCATAAATCATTACACAAAAGGATTTGACAAATGTTCTTCCTATTTTTGTCACCCAACTAAATGCATAGATAGTATGGTGCTAGAACAGGTGCTGACACTGCAAAACAGATCCATGGCAGAAACCTTGTTGTTGGGGGATACCATCGAGGAATGTGAAGATAACACGGAGACGGTGTTAAAAGAACGTATCAAGAAAGACATTGAATTGTACATAATTATAGGCTTCGCTCAAAAATGGAGAAAAAGACAATCTGTATATGAATCGAGGCAAATATATAATGAGGGTAATTTTATCTAAATTCTGAATCATTTTATATGTCAATATATTCTGCCCACGTGTTGTTTACCGAATTAGAAAATTTACATTAAAACGTTAAAAGTTTCTCAAGATTTCGATTTTGATTATAAACCCGAAAGTCGATCAATAAATGAAAAAAATCGTATAGTGCCTGATAATAATCTCGTTTATATTGCTCATATTGATCAAAATGATGTGTTAGAAAATTTACATCAAAACGTTAAAAGTTTCTCTGGATTTTGATTTTGATCATAAACCCGAAAGTCGATGAATAAATGAATAAAATCTCGTTTATATTGCTAATATTGATCAAAATGATGTGTTTTAATCTTATTCATGCGACTATCTTTGTTTGATGTTCCAATGCAGAGATGAAGTCGTATACACGTACGCCTGTTGTAAACAAGTTACGGTATATATATACTGCAAGCGGTAAACTTGGAAATGATAAATTTCTAGGGTAGTCGATTAATTATCAACCGTATCATTACATATTTGATTGTGAAGCCCTAGATTTTGACCCCTAAGCCTCCGATATAATTGTGTGGTAATCATGAAGTGGGCACGTGATAGTCGTCACAAAGTGTCGTGATCACTGTATTTACCAACCCCTGTAAACGATAGGCTTCGTTTGATAGCTAATGTAGCGGATAGTATACCAATTGAAGCTCTGTCATTAATAACGAGACTGATGATACAACAGTCGATGTTCCTGAATATTTGAAAAAATAAGCTTGCAATTTTTTCGGCATTGCAAAAAAGTAAAACAGTTATAGTCAATAACGAGAAGACATTGTTTATGGATGAGTAAACAAATACGTGTAAAGCACGTCTCTCTATGTCATGATAAAAATAGCATAAAAATATCCTTGCTGATGAGAAATGAATTAAAATTGTAAAGACAGTTAAAAATTTCCGTAGGTAGGGGAACCGAGCCGCGGCCGTCGTCGTGAAAGGCGAGTGCATTACCTACTGCGCCACCCGACCACCACGTCAATAGATGCACATGTAAACTATTCAATATAATAATGAATTTAAGTAGTGAACCACAAACGTGGACAAATGGAATAACAAAACCTGTTTATAAGGGTTTAACACCTGTCCAAGCCAGTGATAGAAAGTCGGAATTCTATGACAGCTTAAATACCTCAAATATCCCGATATGGTATTTTTTAAGTGTACCACTCTGCAGAGTCTCGTGCTACGAGACAGTACTCTTCAAACTTTTTTAAGTTATTCGGTATCCAATAAAAGTAGAATGAGCTTTACTTTAAATCTTACCCCCGGGTTGGGATTTCTCTGTCAACATGGACACGGAAAACTAATATGAGAACGGACGCCACAGTTTCTAGAATGTCCTTGTGTTGGCTGTCCCCGGGGAAGGAAACTTACACCTACCTGTACTAATTGTATGTGCGCCTTAGAAAAAATCCACGGAATTATATTACGTAATTGTATTGACACTTAATGACGCAATTCGTTTGGATAATTGTGACACACATTGCTAATTTGTATTGCTATTTGTTTTGATGAGTGGGTATATTTTTGTTTGGGTTTTAACGGCAGTTATACATTCGTAATCTTTCATAACGGTACCGCAGTGAGTTTTTATATTGTACAAAAGACCGCTTTAAATGTTTACAATAATGAGACGTTATAAACACAGGGACCGGAGAATTCCCTTTGATCACAAATACATATAATATCAGGCTAAGAATAGCGATACGGAAATCATCAGGTGAAGTAAATATTTATTTGTATATTTTTTTGTATAGGAAGTAAACTTGGCCAGTTTGCATGTTACATCATCTCTCCGTTAAAATCTTTTACAATTTAATCATCGTGTTGCGAAGAATGTCACAATAAAAAAGGATCTCCCTAAAAGGTAGAAACCATCCAGTTATATGACGACTGATTGTTTTGTTTTTACTTTATTTTTAAATCCGCATAATTCACTTAAAATCTACATTTGTCACACCCTCGGCGACAAAAACGCCCTTGCTCAGATTAGCATAAAGTTTAAACCGGCATCCTCCTCCGCTCACATCCCCTGCCCCGCGGCGATTTACCCGACACATGTATGTACCCATATTTAAGTACCCAGAACGCAAAAAAATCTCGCTCCGTTCGGAGTGTACGTGTAACAAACAAAAAAGTAAAACCTCGCTCTAAGGTTTCCTAAAAAAGCACCTTTAAATCGTAAAAAATAGCGTTGTTTGCCTTATCTGGTCGAGAAAATGCATCGATTGGCGGACCCAAGGGGTAGAGCGTTTCCTTTGGATCAGACCCAAACCCTAGCACGCGTACAGAGAACCATGTGTTATAATTTCAGAGGGGAGGGGCTTCCCCCAAACACCGCACCCCCAAACCTCAACAAAAATCCCATATCCGAGTATGAAATGGTATCTCCAAACGAATATTTCTCTGCCTCATATCAGATTATCAGCAGAAAGTGTTGTTGAGAGCTTTGCTAGGCACAGAATAAGCAGAACGATTGGAATTTCACTTGGTGCTATTTTTTAAATAGTACCCCGTAATCATAAATACGTGTTCGTCACGCACTGCTTGTAAGTTAAAGTTTCGTCCGCCTCTCCATCCAATATTTAAATCGATGGAATGCTTAGAAGGCATTGTCCATAAGACATATAATAAACAATCTATACTTACAGAGGACCAACATGCCCATTAGCAGAAGGAAGAACATATCGACGTTAGTTGACAGTACAGACAACGCCTCCATGGTGGCATTGAGATCTGCCATGATTGGTGCCGACGTCCAGTTGATGTCCAGTTGTATCTGCGGAATTGCACGATGCCTGTGTCCGAACGTTTTCTGTGACTAACCGCCACCGACAGTCTAACCGCCACAGACAGAGATCTCCAATCTAGATCCACAATAAGCTGAAATAGTCACACCCGGGTGGTCACGTTCCTACCCTTGAGCTATATTTACACCCGATACTGTGTGGATCCAAGCCCTGTCGGTTACATTATGTAACTGTCAAAGACCGGTAACACATTTCTTACCATTAACGAATGGGTAAAATTTGATATTAACTGAAGATGTTTATTTTTGTCCAAAAGCACCGATGTGTATTTGTCTACAAATCTGATATTGTTTAAAATTAACTTGTATAAGCTACATGTGTATGCTAACAAGTCCAGCACAAGCCTTCGTAATTATTGCTCAACTTCATTTTTAGTTCACAAATAATTCAAGCATATCTTTCAGGTTTTCGTATGTGATGTGTAATGTTTCTTGTATTAGTAAATATCGAACGAGATGTAACGGGACATGGTTCGATTCCCGGTGGCCAGATACAATGTGCATGTAGCTCGTGGACGACAACTATATATAGAGGTCCTGGGTTCGATTCCCGGTCTGGGAGTTGCGGGGTACTTACTTGCCTGTTATGTTTGGCGCTGAAATAAAAATATCCAGAGAGAGCAGATCAGGGTCGTGTGTCCTTGAAGTTGTGAAATACTTTGTTGGAAGGGGGGGG